>NC_045544.1:64901361-65206004 GCF_009769535.1 Thamnophis elegans
GTTGAGGAAGGTGCCTGGTGTGAAAATGTCATAAATGGATGATCATTAGTTTCAGCTTGCTGACAGCATGAGTTATGGCTGACATAACTAATGGAATTTCACACAAAAAATGCATAGAGGAGCTCTGGGGAACACACTGCCACAGAAAGAGCATGGAACAATTCAAATTCAAAACAGGGCTTCCTACTAAACTGCATGGGCGTTGCCTAATAGCATATGTAAACTTTTTTTTCCAAAACCAAGGCATTATGTAAAATGTTTGTTTCTCATAACCCGCTGACATTTCTTCCAATGAGCTCTAATGTCATTAAGACTCACGAAAATCACCTTCTTTATTTCCTATTTATATCTTCTTAGTATGTGGTTGCATTTTCCAATAACATTTCTGGTTTAAGTATGAAGCGTTCCATCAACATGTGACCAAACTAGTCCAACCCCCCCCCCTTTCCCAAATCTGGCTCGCTGGCACAGTCTTGCTTTTATGAAATAGTATTTCAGGAACCCATTAAGTAATTACAGAAAAGCTCTGCTCTTCAACTCAGCAAATGGCTGTTAGCTGTTTTTCATTGTCGTTTCTTTCAGGTTTTTTTTTTAAAAGAGTAAGCAAAATAGGGACTGTGAAACAATTGCAGGAAGCCCAAAAACAGAAATATGTTTGTTATCCTTCACTATGGGGTAGGTGCTCTAAGAGCAAAAGGAAGGTCGCTCGTTTCTCAAATGGGTTTTCCACAGCACCAAGGAATTGTTTATTTACTATTTATTAAAATATTTTATGTATTAATTTGTTTGCTGCCTGTCTCTCCACTGATTATATCCTGAAATAAGACAAAGCAAGGTCCTTGTTGTTGTCATCTAGGAACTTTCATTTAAGAACTGCCCCAGAGTGTCCTTTGACCAGGTTGCTGCCTTTAAAAAGCAGAAGGCATCTTCTGTCTGTTCATGGCCCTGTTTTATTGGGGGTTTCATATGAATTGCCTTATTGTTGCCCAAGAATCAAGTGCTTTCAAATGGCTTTCAATCACAATTGCTCCAGCAGGACTTATCATTTGGTATAACAGATAGAATAACAGAGTTGGAAGGGACCTTATAAGTCATCTAGTCCAACCCCCACCCACCCACCCAAGCAAAAGACTCTACACCATTTCTGACAGATGGAAGTCCAGTCTCTTCTTGAAAGCTTCCAGTGCTGAAACTCCCACAGCATCTGAAGGCAAGCTGTTCCATTGGTTGATTGTACTCACTGTCAGAATATTTATCCTTAATTCTAGATTGAATCTCTCCTTGATAAGTTTCCATTCAAGTTTATTCATTGTCTGGCCTTCAGGTGCTTTGGAAAATAGATTGACCCCATCCTCTCTGTGACAGCTCCTCAAATATTGGAACATTGCTATCATGTCAGCCCTGGGAGAAAGAGGGTAATGTGTTGAAGAGCCATAGGAATCTGAATAGCCTTCTGGTGGAAAGCAGCCCCAATTTGAAAAAGAATGTCCTCCATAGCAGAGTCAGTATAAAGATGAAGAAGCATAAGAACGTGGAAGAGTTGGAATCCTAGAGTTGCTCATCCATTGGGAGCACCTTTATGAGAAATGGTCAGTTTTCCCACTCTTTTGAGAAGAATTGTCATTTCTATTTATTTTACACTAAAACCATAATGCAGTGTTTCTCAACCTTGGCAACTTGAAGATGTCCAGACTTCAACTCCCAGAATTCCCCAGCCAGCATTCACTGGCTGGGGAATTCTGGGAGTTGAAGTCTGGACATCTTCAAGTTGCTAAGGTTGAGAAACACTGCCATAATGTCTTGCTACACAATTGAATGACAGCTTGCACATATTATGGAAATGTGTGTCTCTTGTTTGACAATATGTAAGTCACCATACTATGGTCTCAAAAGCCATTTGATGTCTTTTTAACAATAAATCTCTTTAATAAATTCAATAAATATATCAATATATCAATAAATATAGCTATATCAAAGCCAGCTTGCTGCATTGGTTAGGTAGAAGGCTAGAGATCATGATTTCTAGTCCCATCTTAGGAAAAGCCAACTAGGGTAACTTTGCTTTAACTGCCCTATCCTGCCCACTGCCCATGTTTTCAACTTCCTTCCAAAAGCCATGCCTTTTCCTGGTGTTAATTTTGTATAATCCATATAATAACCTTGTAGTGTAGGTAGGAATAAGCAATAGTCATTGTACTAAGCTTAATTTATTTTACAACTGAGGATTTGAAGCCTCTCTGGTCTAAATCTGGCACAGAAAGCTGGCTTGCCTTATTTTAAATACTATTTGGCATGTAAAATGATTTTCTATTACAGAATACAATCTCAGGAATGTTTGCTTTGATTATTAGCCCCCTCCCCCCAAAAAGCCCTTTGTTGATTGAAATCTTTCATATAATTTTGGCTTGAGCTATGCAGTGAACTCTTGACTGCAGGAGTCCTGACTCCATTCTCAAAGGAAAAGGCTCAGCCTGTTGGAAGATCTTTTCTAAATTAGTATAAAAGAAAATAAAACTCAAGCCATTCTGGTTCCAGCCAATGCCACAGACAATCCACAAAGAGAAGTGTGTACCTTTGCCATACAAAGTACTAGCAACCATCTAGTAAAAAGGAAACTTAGACATGAAGAACAGTCTTAATATGTGGGAGGATCTGAGCTGGAGGAAATGTGTCTTAAAAAGGTATGGCCAAAAGTATTGCACTACTTGTTCTATAATAAAACCATCACCATCACTTCGTCATCACTGCAGCCTTCTTAATTTTCTTCTGAGAAAGCATAACTGTTTGGAGTAAAAAGCCACACTTATACCTGAACTTTGAATAGAGGGACAAGGAAATTATTGAGGTCAGGACAAGGAAAATGGATTGATTGAATGAAAAGAAAAACTACATCTGCTTTAATTTAGTCCAAATAGTTAATGCAATTATTCTCCCCAACTCATATCTCCATTGGAAAGTTTGGAGGGTCAGCCCAAACCTTGGATATTTTCATGGGTGTAGGTATGCTGGTCTTTGGCGAGGTCTCACTCACCAAAACAAGGTCTCACCTCGCCAAAACAATCTCAATCTTAAACAGGAATAGACCTGAATACAAGACCAGCATACCTACATCCATGAAAATCTACGAAAACAAATATATATATTTTCATGGACTGTGAATCCAATTATTATTTTATTCCAGTAAAAGAATGCACACTTTAAGTCTCACAATTGTTGTTGTTGTTAGTTGTGAAGTCATGTCTGATCCATCTCAATCCCATGGCACTTAACCTTTCTTATGGTCCAACCTTCACAGCCATACATTGCAACTGGGAAAACCATAGCCTTGACTATTCACACTTTTGTTGGCAAGGTGCTGTCTCTACTTTTTCATTTGCTGTCTCACAATTAATAAGACTTAAATCAAGCCATGATTAATTTCTCCTATAATCTGAATGACATATATTCAAATATCCCTTTTCTGGATCTCAGCTCAAATGCAAATATCTCATCTTTGAATCCCTTGCTTTTTCAGCTGTTGCCCAAAATAATTTGTTATTTATCAGGAATATAACTGGTACCATGAGAATGAGGAAAGCTATCAATTTGGTTTTTGACATGTCTGCAAATCATTACACCCTCTCATTCTGTCCCTTTGGTATCTTCAATATGCTTTAGATCTTGGAGCAGAATTGTAGATGGTCAATAGGATCATTTCATTTGAAACATCACCTCGGTGGGCCTTTTCCCAGCCTGCCCAGTAGGCACCAGTAATGATAGCATAAGAAAACTAAGGACACTCCAGAAGGTTTTTTTTTTAAAAAAAAAAGATACTTGCGACCCAGTAGAATATATATGATGAGGTAATTGATTTCAAAATGTCAGTATTGAGAGATTTAATACGATTCAAATGGAAAGTTCCAGTATTTATTATATTGGTTTTTCAATTATTCAGTCCACATTCCATGTGATACTTCACAAAAACCACAATGGCATAGTTTTCTTTCCCTCTCCCCTTTCATTTGAGACTAATATACTGCACTTGTTCTCAAAAGAAAGACCTCCATCATGTATTAGACAGTGCTCCAACTGAAACCAATAAGCAAACAGTTTTAATGAGAAATGTCTCCACTGAGTGATAATATGTGCAAATAATAAATTTTCACATGCTCTTCACTTTTGAGGGCAGCAGTCTATGACTGATCGATTCTTCAGAGTTCAGCACATGGTCATGCATGAACTGACCTTGTAGAAGCCTGATCATTATCCAATAATAGAATCACAGACCTAGTAGAAATCTCTGGGGTCATTGTCCATCCCCAGCAGTGCGAAAAGAATCACAAAAGTTTAACCCTGACAGATGTTTATCTAAAACAGAGGAGGGCATATTTTATCCATTGCTAGTATCCCCAGCATAAATAATTTGTTGACAAGTTGTTTTATTGGTTTTTTTAAAATATATATATAATTTTTGTCCCTCATAGAGAGGTTTGTGAGTGTGATGTCTTAAAGTCTCTGAACTGTTGTGCTTCTTTTACAAATTATAATCTGCAACTGCAGTTTGTTAGGAAGCTAGGCACTCCAAAGAAAATAAAACTGTGGCCTTGACAGTTAGTGTTTCCATTACAAAGTAGAACTAAGGAAGGTATAAGACCTCAGCTATTTTATTCTTGGTTTCCTATATTTCTCATCCAGGGCTAAAAAAAAATATAGGTGAAATTTCATGCTAACATTACTGTTATAATTTCTATCCAACTGTTGTGCTCTGTTAGACAACAAGATTGGATATTATCTCAGCAAACACATGGTGAAGAGTGGGAGAAAGAGGAGACATGAAAAGCAGAAAAGACTGAGGGGACCAAATTAAATAATTACTTAATAATTCTTGTACTTATCTGCTGCAAATGTCTCCTTATAAACCAAAACTCTGAACTTCTTTTTCATAACATAGAGCATGATTATATGATACTTATTTAAGGACACATCCAGACAACCAGAATCCAGATTAATATAGCTTGCTCCAATGTGTAAAGTGGCACAACCTAAATTTGCCTATTGTATAACCAGTCTTTATTTTGCCTCAATAATGGGGATAGCAAGTGACACTGTTCTAACCCTTTACTGCACAGCCAAATTAAGTTGCAGCAATTTCCCAGTTGCCAGAAAAAATACCCATCAGTTGACCCACCTATAAAGAGGGGATGCTAGAACTGAGGGAGATCTGATAAGTGGTTAGAATGGTTGTTTTAACTGTCTGTCAGCACCTATACAATTTGCTTTAGTTAGGTCTAGATCAGTGGTTCCCAAAGTGGGCAGTGGAATGACTTAGGGGGCGCTAAGAGGCAAGGGGGCAGCAGGGGGGGAGCGCTAAGAGGGTGAAGAAAAAAGATTGCGTATTGTGTTGGCTGCAGAGGACGTCACCCCTAGGTTGGTAGCTTTCCCTTAGCTAATTCTAAGATGGAAAGGAGAAACTTGCCGAGCAGAAGATGGACTGTTTAAAGCCCATCCGCATGGGCAGAAGGACAAAATTACCCAAACAAACCTGGAAATAGCTGCGGGTTTCCCTTTAAGCAATGTCACCACCCTCCCCTCCAATCATCGCCTTCATCCCAGGAGAGGGGTGCGCACCGCTACAATTGCCCACCCCGCAACACCACCGGCATCTCAACCGACCGGCTTGGCTTGTGAAAAGTTTTTTTTAAAATGGTGGGTGGGTGGGGAGATCGTGCATGGTGTTGTTAGGGGGGGAAAAAACCCCACCAATCGAATTCTAATTGAGCTTGCAAGAGAGCTCTTTGCCACTGGTTTAAAAAATGGTCACATATTTTGTGCTATCCTTTTCCTTTGCATGGAGATGCTGCCGGGTAAAAGTAACTGGGGGAGAGGGTGATGAGCGGAAGTGCGTTCACTCCATTTTGGTGGTGTGGATTTTGGTTAGGGAGATTTGGATTACCAGCAGGAGGGAGCTCACATTGCAATCTTCCGTTTCTAGCCTTGGAAATAGAGGTGTTGTTAAACTCAGGTGAGCTTTCTTTGATATAGGTATAGTAATACTATATGTATATACTAATATAGTATAGGTCAGGAGTCCCCAAACTTGGCAACTTTAAGACTTGTGGACTTCAACTCCCACAATTCTCCAGCCACCATAACTGGGAGTTGAAGTCCATAGCTGTCTGGAGAATTCTGGGAGTTGAGGTCCACATGTTTTAAAGTTGCCAAATTTGAAGACCTCTGGTATAGGTTCTCCTGCTTGATCAGGGGCTGGACCAGAAGACCTCCAAGATCCCTTCCAGTTCATTTATTCTAAAGCTTATAAAAGCTCTATTCAATGCTGGTCGCAGGTGGATTTTCTTTTAGGATATGTGTTTAGTTTTTTAAATATCCCCATTCCCATCCTCTCTCCTTGCAGAATTACTGGTTTTGAATAGTTGGTTCGACGAGCAGAAGTTTAGCCATTGGAACCACATAAGCAGAATGTTTGTGTCGTGCAAAATAATTGGCAATCTGAAGGAGATAAGATTATATTGTATGCCTTTGTATGTGTGGATATGTGCACACATAAATTTTGCAGCAGGGTTAACAATGACCAGAGTACCTCTTGGTTAGCATAGCCAATAAGAAACTTGGCCAATAATATTAAGGCAAGTATGAGCAATTATCTGTCCATGGTTGCTTTAAAAAAATGATACCAGAGTTTCTTGCCATTTTTGGATGGGGACTGGATGAAAACAGTAATACAAATCTTAAAATTGAGATTTTTTTTAAAAAAAAGGGAAAAATAGATTGTACTTCAATTTTGCTTAGATGTGTGATGTGAGTCAACATCACATATTTGATATTTAGACCACCAAATCTTTGATATTTAGACCACCAAATCTTAAAGACTATGGTTTGGAAGGGGTTAGTAGCAAAGCTAGTGTTGATATTGTGGAAATTAATGAAACTGAAAATTACAATGATGTTATTGCAGGGATGTGACTATCCAGCTAAAGTTGTTTCTCTGACATTCTAAGACTTACATGTCTGAGTTATATCAGGATCTTTTTTTGATGGAAATTCCAGATTGGGTGATAAATCCATTTTCAGATACTGAGGAAGATGGGGTAGTGGAGGAACAACTCATAGAGCTGCAAAATGACATTGAGCTGAAGCCAAAGTTTAAGAAATCATACCAAGAGTTTTGGTTACAGAAAAAATTTATGATTGCTATCCTGCACTATGGACAGTGGTTAAGAAGTTCTTGTTGCATTTCCAACATCATATTTGGTGGAACGTGGTTTCAGTGTGGTCATCCAACTTCTCTCCAAGCAAAGAAATTGACTCCAGATTACTGAATGTGGTGATTTAAGACTCCTGCTAAGTGACTTAAAACGAGACATTGGGAAACTGGTATCGCTTCATCAAGCCCATCCATCACATTAAGAATTTACTGAACAGTGAAGTAGTTACTAAATTTTACTGAATTTACTAAGTTACTAGTTACTAAGGTTCTTGATAAATGACTATCAGACTTTGAAAACCTGGTATCACTGGATCATATTCAACAATTTTGTTGAATTAACATTAACTAAAAAGGTTTTTAAATTGGATTTTGAATAAATGTGCAATAAATGTTACAGTTTTGAATTTTACTGTTACCATCTTCCTTCCGTCGTGCAAACCGCCCAGTCACATGACCCCCCCCCAGCTATGCCCACCAAGCCATGCCCACAGAACCGGTAGTAAAAAAATTGAATTCCACCACTGGGTAGGGGGCACTGAGGATCAGTTTGTAGCACCAAGGGGGCGGTGGACTGAAAAAGTTTGGGAACCACTGATCTAGATATACATCTTAAAAGATGTCCTACTTTACTCTGTTTTTCGCCAGTAGAGAAGGCAATAAATCAGGAACCCTGAATTACTTTCTTTATTGATCTTGGTACTGCTAATGAAACAGTGAACACTGGGGGAGCTCCTGGTTTAGCTCTAGCAATACTAAGATCCCTAGGACATCTTTATACCATTAGGGAAAGTCATAGACTTCTGTTTAGAGACAACATGTGCAAGAGCAGCACCAAGTACTTATGAGAATTGCTTGCAGAAGGCTTGGTCAATCACTTTTCCTAGTAAGCTTAGTGTTGCTCTTTCTCTTCTAATATCATAGCAGACCAGCAGCACAAACCTAAATGACCATGACAAGAAAGTAGCCGCAACCAGAAAGGAGGAGTAGTCAAAAAAAGGCAATGGAGGATACTCCTGCATCATCACCACAATTGCCACAAAAGTGTCACAAACCATACTTACAGCAAAGTTTGTGTCAAGCGAAGATGGAAAATACTACTTCCTTGCAAGATCAGGAAAAAATGAAGTAAGCTATCCTCAGTTATGGATTAAGGATCAGAGGAAGGCTGCATGATGCATACATGATTTTAAAGAACAGTTAGGAATGTATCATTGATCAGTAATAAAAATGACATGTAGAGGTATCCTCTGAAACATTTAGAAACATTAATATGGACAAGATACCCACAAGGACCCATCAACTATATCCAGTTCAACTTATCCAGCTATATGTCTTTTATCTCCATCTGACACCCTTTCACATGATACCATTATTGCCTCTGACTTTTCCTTCCTAGCCTGGTTTATTATTCATGAATGTAATATACTTACACTGTGTTTTTCAACTTAAAAGGCTGGTGGAATGGCTTTCAAAGTGAAAATCAGGCAGATGTGGTACAGAATGAAATGGGGAGAGAGAAAAATTAAACCTAAAGATGTCCAGAGAAGCCTAGAGGTCATTCTCAGAGGAGATGGACCTAAAGCTCTTCTTCAGAGAACAGTTCAGGTAGACTCTGTGACAGAGGTGGGTTCCTACTGGTTCAGCCCGGTTCGGCCGAATAGGTAGTAACTCGGCCAGATACGTGTCCATACAGGTTCTATCTTTGGTGGTGCTATTTTGATTTTCTGTTCTGCACATGCGCAGAACAATCTGCATTGAAAAAATTATTTTTCCTTTTTTAATGTTATGCGCATGCACAGACCTTTTTAAGTGCAAATGCACACACACATGCAAATTTTTTCAGGCACTGAACGAGTAGTAATGCCAGCAGGAATCCACCCCTGCTCTGTGAGGAGGACAACTGTAAGTGAAGATGGGATTGCTTATCTGCTCTTCCTCACAGGTATTTGACTCTAATAGATGCCTTGAAAAGAAAAGGGCCTAGTTTAGCAGTATGCTCTCTCTTTCTCCAACATCCCCTTCATAGTTCGCTGCCTGTCATGGCTTGCACAGCTCAAGGAAGCTATGACTTAAGCCATGCAGGGCCACCCAAGAGGGACAGGTCATAGTGGAGAGTTCTGTCAAAATGAGGTCCACTGGAGAAGGAAATGGCAAACCAGTATCCTGGTGAAGAAAACCTCATGAACAGTACTAAAAGGCTAAAAACATGATGCCAGAAGATGAGCTCCTCAAGTTGGAGGACATTAACCCTGTCTGTTCTTTGGAAAGACAGATACTGGAGCTGAAGGTAAAATACTTTGGCCACCAAATGCAGACTCATTGAAAAAAACAACTCTGATGTTGGGAAAGATTGAAGGCAAAAGGAGAAGGGGACTGCAGAGGATGAGATAGCAATAGCAATAGCAATAGCAGTTAGACTTATATACCGCTTCATAGGGCTTTCAGCCCTCTTTAAGCGGTTTACAGAGTCAGCATATCGCCCCCAACAATCCGGGTCCTCATTTCACCCACCTCGGAAGGATGGAAGGCTGAGTCAACCTTGAGCCAGTGAGATTTGAACCGCTGAACTGCAGATAGCAGTCAGCTGGTGGCCTGCAGTACTGCACCCTAACCACTGCGCCACCTAATTAGATAGTGCCATCAATGCAATGAACATGAATTTAGTCAAACTCTGGGAGACAGTGGAGGACAGAGGGGCTGGTGTGCTATGGTCAATGGAGTTGCAAAGAGTCAGACATGACTTAATGACTGAACAACTCTCTAGCATACTTAAGGACTGTCATTGTCATCATCATCATTATCATCATCCTGAGTAAACTGCAGGATGAAAGTTTCTTCACTAAAGGTCATGGTCTATTATCTACCACACTGGTTCAATGTGGAATGATAGGTAACTTTTTATGATTATATTCTTATTTAGGCTTGAGAAGGAATGACTAGCCCAAAGAGCTGATAAACTGTCTTAACCCAAATACTTTTTCCACAGAACTCCACAGGAATGTAGCACAGGGAAACTATCAATTTACAGTGACCAAACTACTGTTTTTACTGAATTACAATGCTTATGTTTCTTTCAGAAGAAAATCCTGCTGAAAGTTTGTAGATGATTTCTTAGACACTGATCATTTTTGTATGGTTTCTTTTGATTCTTTGCCTTCAGAGTGGATTTTTAATTTATCCTTATAGCATGATGCCATTTCTTTTGGAAAGGTCAAAATACATTTTTTGTGAACCTACTCTTTCTTTTGGTCTTTCATTTTGGTTTTCTCATGCTAGGTTCCCTGTTCATTTGGCTCTTCCTGGGAGGTATGCTCCATCTAAAGAGAGACGGACACGTGGCCATAGACATCCATATCCTTTCAAGTACAAGCTGAAGACATCGTCCTTTGATATTTGCCTGAGTTTGCCTTTTGGTAGCTTTAGTGCCTAATTTGGGTTTCTTCTCTTCTTGCAAACTTTCAGAGAAACCCCTTCTGAATCTGGTAACTATCAAGGAATGTGGCATATTCCTTTAGTGGTCTGAAATTGGGATGGACCAAGGAAAAAAGCACAAACAAAAGAAGAATAAAAATGTAGACCAAAGGGAAAGCTGCAAAAATAATTGCCCTTCAAGCTGAGCTAGAATTTGGCAAATGTCAGTTCCAGCTGGCTATGCTTTGTCTTCACTTAAGATCTCCATTAAGGTCTGATTTGCAACTTCCTAAGTCCCTTGTCTCATAATTTATTATGACATGCTGAGGAGCTAAACTGAACAAGCAAGCTATGCTGAATTACATTTTCATCCTTCATCCCCTCATTGAAGAAAATGGAAACTAATTGGAGTTCTCCTGCACTTCATCTAGGAACATTTAGTGATCTAAACACAGGACAATCCACCATCCTCTTTTTGTGAAGGTCAAATAGCAGAACTTTAGCAGGGCCACTTTTTCAGCAGTTGGGTGGATGTCTAGCTGCTGCATGGTAGAATTTAGGCAATTATACTATGATTGAAGTTGTAATATGACATTTTAAAAGACTGCAGGAGAAATGGTTTATAAGGGGCTTCCATTTTCTGTGAAGTTGGAGCCAGAAAACCTTTTCAGGTATGCTTTTCATTGCAGGGATTCTCAAGCAATATAAACTCTGGCATAGTGTATAAAGCAATTGCATAGTACCTGATACCCACCAGATGCCCAGTATGGTCATTGTGGAAATTTTGTAAATCATTTTGTCACAAGGTTCCTTAGTTCTGCTAAAGTTTTGGTTCTTCCTAAGTAGAATATGATGTAGAAATAGGCAGAGTGATCTCCTGACATAAATTTAACCAGAAGTGCACAGTGTCTTAGAAAAGTTAAAATATGCTGCTGAATTTTAACAACAGAAATCATGGATATATTTTCTTACTCAAAAGCATCCATAATTTCCATTGTTAAAATACAATTTTCTTACTCCAATTCAGTTATATAATTATGCCCTTGCTATGCAAATAAGTGTTTATGCATTAGGAATTGAATAGCAATAGCACTTAGACTTATATACTGCTTCACAGTGCTTTACAGCCCTCTCTAAGTGGTTTACAGAATCAGCATATTGCTCCCAACAATCTGAGTCCTCATTTTACCAACCTCAGAAGAATTAAAGGCTGAGTCAACCTTGAGCCACTCAGAATCGAACTCCTGGGGTGAACAGTGAGTTAGCCCTGCAGTACTGCATTCTAACCACTGCACCACCATGGCTCATAAATAAATCATGTCATTCCAAAATAAGTCAAAACCCACCTTTTTTAATCCATATCACCACTGAGTTGGATACACAACCATTTAGCATTTCATTTTACAAAGTAGATTGCCATTAAATAATATATTGTAAAATAGGAAGAAAAAAGGCACATACTATGTCGATCCATATCATACTTTATCAAAAGTGGCAATAATGATTAAAATAAATTGATACTAATGTTAATACTAATACTAATACTAATACTAATACTAATACTAATACTACTAATAATAATAATAATAATAATAATAATAATAATACAAAAACTCCGCCGTTGCCGGTCCCAAGCCCGGATGAGAAAGGAGGAGGGTTGGGGTCAGGTTGGCATCTGGCCCCGTAAAAAAAAAACCGCCAACCCATACAATATGGTGAAAAAAACAAATAAGAATTCCATACCGCATCGGGTTAACAAGGGCCGCGGCGGATGTTGGGGTCCCTGGACATCCGTCGACAAGTGGGCTACAAGTGGACCAGCCAACAAAATGACAAAAATATAGTGCAGATGAAAACCGTGCCATAATGGCCTGTTACTACAACTCAGAGCCAGAAAAAAGAGGCTATTTAAAGCGAATGTATGAATTATGGAAACAACAATATCCAGATTCAAATGTTAGTGAACAACGACTAGCAGATCAAAGGCGATTTATTATATGGAATAAAGTGTTTAGTGAAGTTGAACATGAGGAAACTCAGGCAAATTGCAAAACCCAAAGAACAATATCACAAGCGGAAATGACTGATATTCAAGACACAACTAAAGACATTATAGTAGAACTCCCAGAAGAAGCTCTCGGGGAGGAAATAACATCACCACCACTAGAACCAGTTATCACTGAACCAACTGATGAACTAACTCAAAAACAAAAAGAATTGAAGGATAAGATCATGGAGCATTTTCTGCTTAATGAGGAAAGGCAACGTTTACCATCACTAAAAACTGTGCCTAAGAAAATTTTGGCCCCTATCATGAAAATGGTTAATGCAGTGTTTTCAACAATTGAACCGGGATCCATCTTGGAAACAAACCAGTTAATGTACAGCGCAGCTGTAATAGTCACTAACGAACTAGGCATTAAAATTAAAGTACCTAGTCACACAACAGAAAAAGCATCAAAGCCAAAGTGGAAAATCCGTCTAGAACAAAAAATCAAAAAATTAAGGGCAGATGCTAGTAACTTAAAGAACATGCATGAGCAACGGCTTAAAAACAACAAAATCATAGATCGGCTAATCAGAAGATATAGATTGGATACAAGAAACATCAATGAAGCTGTAGAGATTGTAAAACAGCAGATAACAGCAACAGCTAGAAAAATTGAAAGATATGAGGCACGAATCATCCAATATAAACAAAATCAGCAATTTCGATCAGACCAACGGCGTTTTTATCAAAGTCTTAATGTGAATGGTGACACCAAAAGTGAAAAACCAGAAAAGCAGGCCACAGTTGAATTCTGGAAAGAATTGTGGGAAAATGCAAAGGACTACAACAAGGAAGCAAAGTGGATACATGACTTTGAGAAAAGCATTGGCAACAAACAAATGCAAGTATTAGAAATAACAACTGAGATGATCAAAAATCGAGTTAAAAAGGTAAAGAATTGGACATCACCTGGAAAGGACCAATTACATGGTTTCTGGCTCAAATATCTGACCAGTTTACATGCAATATTGGCCAGGCAACTGAATGAAATTTTACAAAAGGGCCAAATTGATGAATGGTTGACAACTGGAAAAACATACTTGATTCAGAAAGATCCAACTAAAGGAACAACACCTGAAAACTATAGACCAATAACATGCTTACCAACAACCTTCAAATTACTCACAGGCATTATTGCAGATAACATGATGGATTATTTGGAAACAAACAACATCTTGCCAGTAGAGCAAAAAGGCAACAAAAGAAGGAGCAGGGGCACAAAAGATCAGCTTCTAATTGATAAAATGATATTAGAAAATTGTAAGAACAGAAAAACGAACTTGAATATGGTCTGGATTGATTACAAAAAGGCATTTGACTCACTGCCACATAGTTGGATCATAACATGCTTAGAAACAACTGGCATTAGCAAAAATATTACATCCTTTACTGAAAAGGCAATGAAACAATGGAGAACTGAGTTGGCAGTAGGGAATGAGAGCTACGGAATGGTTAATATCAAGCGAGGAATTTTCCAGGGTGATTCACTTTCACCTCTTCTCTTCATCATCGCAATGATCCCACTATCAGTAATCTTAAAAAAAATGAAATTAGGCTACCAAACAGCCAAAAAAGCTGAAAAAATTTCGCATTTACTATATATGGATGATTTGAAACTCTATGGCAAGTCAGAAATAGAAATCCAATCATGGGTGGGGCCCGACTAGTAATCAATTCCAAATCCGGCGAAACAACTGGCCGCTGTGATACAATTCTGTTGTTGCGAATAATAGTTGATCACATACTCAGCTGCTGTAAAAAAATTGCACAGAGTGATTATAAATTGCGGCACAATTCAGTAGCACAAATGATCCATTGGAATTTGTGCAAAAATTATAATATTAAAACAGCAACAAACTGGTGGGAACATCAGCCTGAAAAAGTCACCGAAAATCAGATGGTCAAGATCTTGTGGGATTTTCGCATACAAACAGACAAAATACTGGCGTATAATACACCAGACATCACACTGGTTGAGAAAAATAAGGTCACAATCATAGACATCGCAATACCAGGTGATAGCAGGGTCGCTGAGAAGGAACATGAAAAAATCGCAAAATACCAGGACTTAAAAATTGAAATTCAACGACTATGGAACAAACCAGCAGTGATAATTCCAGTGGTAATTGGCACACTGGGTGCTATACCAAAAGCACTGGAATTACATTTAAAACAGTTAAAAATTGACAAAATCACCATCAGTCAAATGCAAAAAGCCACACTGCTTGGATCTGCACGCATATTACGAAAATACATTACGACGTCCTAGGCCCCTGGGTGGGGCCCGATTAGTAACCAATGCCAAATCCGGCAAAGCAACTGGCCGCTGTGATACAATTGTATAATAATAATAATAATAATAATAATAATAATAATAATAATAATAATAATTTGAATTTCGATTTTTAAGTCCAGGAACATGAAAAAATCGCAAGATACCAGGACTTAAAAATCAAAATTCAACGACTATGGCACAAACCAGCAGTGGTAATTCCAGTGGTAATTGGCACACTGGGTGCTATTCCAAAAGCACTGGAATTACATTTAAAACAGTTAAAAATTGACAAAATCACCATCAGTCAAATGCAAAAAGCCGCACTGCTTGGATCTGCACGCATATTACGAAAATACGTTACGACGTCCTAGGCCCCTGGGTGGCCAAATCTGGCAAAACAACTGGCCGCTGTGATACAATTGTATAATAATAATAATAATAATAATAATAATAATAATAATAATAATAATAATAATACAGTAATAAGTAACAAATTAAGGCTAAAATCTAGAAATTCTTATCAACAATCAAACATTATACCATGCATCTATTTTACATTTTACATAGACTAATGAATTAACAGGGTAACTATTATATATTATTATAGTAATATTGTGTAAACTAATGGGAAGGGAAAAGGAAGAAGGAATAGGGAGGGAAAGGGAGAGAAAAGAAAGTAGGAGAAGAGAACATAGGCATGGAAGAAAATTCACTTTGTAATGTTTTCCTAAAGTCAAAGACATGTGAATAAACAAGCAAAAGTCCATTTTGAAACCAGACATAAAAAAAATTTAATAGCCTGAATACACAACTGTAATAGCAAACCATTAAAAATGGATCCCCTATTTCAATAAGAGTGTAATGAAGGCTGATAGATTTCAGCTTCCACATTTTCATGAAATATTTTCTGAATATTATTTGATCATTTCAAGAATCTCAATGGACAAATCAGACTTAACTACAGACCTCCCTCATATTCCAAAGGAGATATTTTATTCTCAACTGCATTTATTCTGGAACTGAGTAATAGCAGTAACTTATTTTCTTTTATAGTCTCTTTTTCTAAAATAGAGTAGCCATCATATCTTTATCAGATATTGCCAAATCTATCACTTTAATGGATTCTTGAATATTATCCAGGCTGATACGAACATGCTCTCTCTGTTCATCAAAACATACATTAATCAATTCATTCTGTTTCCAGTAATAGCAATGAGCATATACAATAAATGATTTTTAGAATGAACAGTGTAAGGGATTATGACAAAAAAATATCATCATCTGAGATATCATCTATACATATTTTAGTCTTTACCCAGGAGAAGTTAATTTAGATAACTATTATTTTCTAACAATCCTCTAAGTAATATGTATACTAAACAGCTCAACATAGAATTAATGGATTGCCCAATTTAAAAAAAACAACCTGTAGTTCTGGGACAATTTTCTCAATCATTACACAAGGCATCATTTTGTAACATCTAGGCAAAAAATATCTCTCTCACAAAAGATCTGCAATACCTTTATTGACCTGAATGGAGCTTTTGATATAATCCCTCAGGAAAGACTATGGTAGATATTAGTTGTTTCTTTTTTATTATTGATCAGTGGCTTTGAGGCTAATTATAGTTATGTGAGGACATAACCCACCAAGATAAAGGCCACAGCACCAGGATCAGTTGGTATTCTAACAGCACCAATCATCACACAAAGGCGTGTCAAACCAGAGTGCATTAATATTAATTTAATCACTCAGATCTTTTCCAAATGTGAACTTCACTCCTCCTCCAACTAAATTACAAAGTAATTTCCATATTCCTCTATGCTGATGACAGACTGTTTCAAGAATCACATCTGCTATAAACAGAAGAGCACTAATGTTAGCAAGATTCAATGTCCTACTTCCAATGCTGACTTAAGGAAGATGTAATAACATACCTTATGCAGAATGTTTTTGCATCTCTTCTGACTTCACTATTGAATCAATAGGTCATATTTCACTTCATCGCCTCCTATACATTTCCTATATTGATAGGCAAAATCCATAGGCTGGTTTTGTGATATACTTATTTGTTTTCTACTTGCTGACTTAACTAAAATTTAGGAAGATATGAATGCTATTGATATTCGAAAGCTCTTGGTTTGACAGCAACAATGGGTGCATTGAATGCCTATGGATATATATTTTATTGTAGTTTAATTATCTTCACTTATATTTTATTTTAACTAGTACTACTAACACTTTACTATCAATCTTATTTTCTAACTTATTTCCTGTGGTGCTCTGTAAGCTTTTATTTATTTATGTCTCCAGCAGTAAATTCATCGACATTTAACATGTCAATATTAAAATGGCTCAGAAATTTTATCCAGTCCATATCTTGGTTACTTATATATTGCTATATTTAAATATAGATACTGCCTGAGTATTCATAACATTTTAAACCAAAACAAACAAGCCACAGCTAAGGGTGCTATGAAATCCCATTCCATAGTTTCTAAATCATGATCCTGCAAACCCAATTAGTTATGGTTTGTTCAGGAAATAATATTCAGGAAGCCTTGACAAACCTAATGTAGGAATTAGGTCACTTTTCCAATGTAGCAATATGATTCAAATACAAGAATTAAATTTTAATGAGCTACCCAGAGCAAATATATTAACTACTTCAGCTTTAGACTTTCTTCACAAATCTGTATGTAGGATAGACACCTTGCAAAGGGGTTCATTTAACAGCCTTGGGACTTCAGTACTGGGTGTACACTTCATAAATTTTTTAGAAAGGTGTTCTATTTGTTGAAGATTGCAGAGGAATAATTACAGTAACAGGTTTTCTGTGGACGTGGCAATTATATATACCTATATATTGCCAGGCTGGAGAGGAGAATGTGGCATTTATGTTTCTATTATGAAATACATTCATATGGTCTTTTTAGAGTGAGGTATATTTTCCCAGAAAAATAAGCTATTCACTGGGCTTTTATCATAGCCATATTAATGTGCACTTTTCCCATCCTTGACTGGCAGAAAAATATTGCTGGCATTACTTGCATTGTTTTGATGGTTGAGCCTTAATTTGCCCCTATATTAAGGACAATATCATTTACTGGCCTTATTATCATACACACACACACACACACACACACACATGATAATATATCATATATATTATCCCCCTCCCCCTCTCTCACCCTTTCTCCCCCCCTCCCCCCTCCCACCCCTCCCAGTCTCTCTCTCTTTCTCCTATCGGGAGGATGCAAACCAATTCTGAAATCTTGCAAGAAAATTTCAGGGACTTGTCTAGGTAGTTGCCAAAGTCAATACTGATTCAATGCACACACATAGGAAAACAGTACAAACGATGAATAATGTGAACCCACAAGGCCCAGATCTAAGATGGTAGCAGTATATGCTCTTAAGTAGCAAGAATGCTGAACACAGCTAGGTCTGAGAATATATTTTTTTTCGAACAGAGCCACTAGGTTGGACTTCATAGATGGAGGAGAAAGAAAAATAAAACCAACTATCTAAACTTTCAATCAGAAACTTTTTTTTTCCAATTTGTCTTCCACTGGAAATGGGTCAGGTTTAACCATGTTAAAATGATGTATGGATAATCATTCCTTGGGACGATCATCTGGAAAGTGGGATTTCTCCTATAAGATGCCCCCATTCCCAGAAGGGAAAATAAGACAATTCTTAGAGAAAACCAGAATTACTAAATTTAAGAAGGGTTAGAAGAAAAAATTACAATGATGGAAGTAATAGAAGGCATTAAAAGGCAAAAGAAAGGGAAAACACCAGGACCAGATGGATTACCAGCAGAACTATACCAAACATTACAAGAAGTATTAAGCAATGTAATGTTAGAACTATTTAATGACTTACTAAGGGAAGCAAAGATACCAGAAACATGGACGGAGGCATATATAATGCTGATACCAAAAGACGACTCAGACCTACAACAAGTAAAAAATTGCAGACCTATTTCATTACTAAATGTAGATTATAAAATGTTTGCATCAATAATTGCTGAAAGAATGAAGAGACTCCTAAATGAACTTATACACACAGATCAAAATGGATTTCTCCCTAAGAAACAGATCAGAGACAATATGCAAATTGTATTAAATATAGTAGAATACTACAAAGCCTACTCAGAGAAGCAAATGGCATTGCTATTTCTGGATGCAAAAAAGGCCTTTGATAATGTGAACTGGCAATTTATGATAATGCAATTTCAAATGATGGGATTTGGTGAGGGATTTATAAATATGATCAAAACAATATACAATAATCAATCGGCAAAGGTAATGGAAATGGTGAGATGACAGGAAAGATAGAGATTACGAAGGGAACTAGACAAGGTTTTCCACTATCACCATTGTTTTTTATACTGACAAACAAACAGACAAATGTGACAAAATAAAGAGGTAAAAGGGATGAGGGTTAAGAAAGAAGAATATAAGCTACAAGCATTTGCAGATGATTTGGTGTTTACTATGGAAGATCCAATTGAAACAGGGCCAAAACTAGTTGAAATAATAGAAGAATATGGAGAAGTAGCGGGCTTGAAGATAATAAAGATAAAACAAAAATTTCAGTGAAAAATATAACAGAAAAACAGAAAAGAGAGTTGATGGGGAAACTGGATATACAGGTGGTGAAAAAAGGGAAATATTTGGGTATTCAATTGACATCAAGGTGTGTAACACTAAAGGAGGTTAACTATTATAAGGTGAGAAAACAAATTGAAGTAGATTTGGGAAGATGGAAAAACCTACAATTATCACTGATGGGAAGAATAGAAGTAGTAAAGATGAATATACTACCAAGATTGCTATACCTATTCCAAACAATACCGATAAAATTGGAGGAAAAATTTTTTTGAAAGTATGAACAAAATAGTGGGGAGATATATATGTCAGGGGGAAAAAGCAAGAATTAACATAAAAATGTTGCAAGATGCAAGAATTCGAGGTGGATTTGGATTATCAAATTGGGAAATGTATTATCAAGCAGCGGGATTAGCTTGGATGAAAGAATGGATTCTACTGAGTAATACAAGATTATTGACATTGGAAGGTCACGATTTGCAACTACTGTATTTTTCGGAGTATAAGATGCACCTTTTTTCCTCAAAAAAGAGGCTGAAAATCTGGGTGCGTCTTATACACTGAATAAAGCATTTTTTTTGCCTCCCAAAGCCCCTCCCCTTCACCAAAATGGCCATGCATAGCCTTAGGGAGGATTTCAGAGAGTTCCTGGGAACTGGGGAGGGCAGAAATGAGCAAAAAAGGGCCGTTTTTTGTTCAATTTTGCCCCCCCTCCCCAGCAGCACTTAATACTACCTATTAAGAACTGCTTAGAAGAAGAAGTGGTTAAAGATATAATGTTAACTTGGGCAAAGAATTTTGGCCACACAATTGAGCTAGAAAAGTGGCAACAACTATGGGAAAGGAACTATAAATTAACCATGCCAACAGCCTATAAAGAAAACTTATACAAAATGTTTTATAGATGGCACATGACACCCGGAAAATTAGCAAAGATGTCTAAAGTGTTACAACAGGAAGAAGGGATGGTAAATAAAGCAACCCAAATTGTATATTATAACCTATTAAATGAAATAATAAATGTATAAGAATGATAAATGTATAGAAGAGTAACAACTATGTGAATGTATACTTAAAATGTTATGTAAGAGAATAAAAAATAAAAAATTTTCTGGAGGAAGATGCACCCATTCAAGATAAATATCTCTGCCATGTGGAGCCTGAAGAAATCAAGAGCAATATTTTCTCAAGTGGATGGACAGAAGTCTACATGATTAGGAAAAGAATTAGAAGTAACTTGATTATACTAAATTGAAATGCTAATGTTTTCTCATAGACCTCTTTCCTCAGACTCCCAACCCCATCTCCCTATCCTTTTAAAAGTATGGGGAGATTAACAGCCGACGCTACAGCTTCTATCATTTATTTGTAATGAATATGCCCATTTTATCTCCTTGCTCCATCAGATTATGCTGCCACTTTGCATATTTCTTTTAGCTAATGAAATGGACACAGTGATAATTTACTGGCTAGCAATTTGCATGGAAAGTAGTAGCGACTGCAATAGCTAGCATCACTGTCATTCTTAAAAAGAGACATCAAGTCAATCAGGTTCGTTAACATTTGAGCTCAATATTGGACCTTATATGATATGTTCCTGTAAGGGAAAGAAATCATTGTGCAAAATTCACCAGTCTAGCTGGGGAACTGAAGGGGCAGGAAAGAGAATGTTGACTAATGTGGGTTTCTTTTTACCCTATTAATCACCCAACTGAAGCTGGAGATTTCTCTTGAGGTTCTAGATTAACGACCAACTTGGTGGAGCTGACAGCATGAGGCACAGATGATAGCCATCATCCATTTCAAATAATATGCATGGAGAACATTTGAAGCGAATTAATGCCCTTTGCCTTAACCAATTGAGTTGGTGGCTTAAGCTTGCAACATTCCATCTATCTTAGAGCCTCTTTCACTATCCAAGCTGACGGGTGGACGTGTAATTAAAATGAATTAATGATCTGAAGCAGAAACTGTGTTTAATGAAGCTTTTGCTCAGATGTGGGATGTGAGATTCAAAGCTGTTTGCTTACAAATGTTTACCAATCCTCCATGGATAAATGGCTTTGCCACCTGCTCTTTCCTGCCATCGTAGTCAGTTGTTCAGTAGTTGTTAATTTCCTCAATGCAAACTTCTCACAAGAGCTTAATATTTTTGGATCCAAATGTGCGATCGTTTAACCCAACTATCAAGCATTTGCTTTTCACAGTGAGGTTTTGGAGGAGCTTTAGGGAATGTGGGAAGGTGCAGTAACAATCTAATGATTTAATAATTAAACAAAGCTACAGCTTGACCAACATCTCTTTCAACCAATGGCACATTGTTAGTCTATCAATAATTCCTGTTCCTTCTTATTCATCTCTGTCCCTGAGATCGACCTTTGTCCTCATAGCTTTTAAGTTCTTTTCCCCGTCTAGCCTCCTTTCAGCCCATGCTCTTCTTTTCTCACTTGTCCCCATTGAAGATTTTCATTATTTCTGGCACAGCTATGCTCTTGCTCAGTTCTGTGTGACCCACCTTCCTTCAGCATTATACTAGCACAACTGTAAGGCAGCACAAGCATAGCTGCTTCATCCCAATGTATCAATCAACTCACACAGACCGGTTCTCTTTGTTTCCTTCATGACCCAAAGGTCTTTACCTTATAATGGCAGAGGCATCATTTGAAAGCTGGCCTGCAATATATCATTACCACATTGGCTCATCTCACCTCTGCAGTTTCCATGCTGCAGAATGATTTGCTGATTCCTGTAGAAAAGCTCTTTTTGGGACACTGCTGAAGGCTGATTAAAGATCAAGTTGTGAGTTGTTGCAATATCCACATTTGCCAAATGCATGGATGTTAGCCGTGTTTGCCAATAGAATTTCCTGATGAAGTGATCCAAGCAAAATGTCAACACTTTTTCAGTAAGGACTGAACTGAACACCAGACTTACAGTAGCAGTCAAATGTTTTCTTCATCCGTGTTGAATTAGGAGATGTGATCCTCCTCTTAAATTTAAAGCAGGTTCAGGAGGGAAGAATGGTTTAAGGAGAGAAACCTACTATTCATCTAAATATACTGCTTGCATTAAAAATTCCACCTCTGTTTGTGGCAGGAATAAAGCAGACCATAAAAATGGTACAAATTGAATCAAATATTCAATAAAATGGAATGAAAACAGACAGATAAAGAATAGAAGCAGTGTATGGAAAGCAACAAAAAATATGTGGTGGGGGGAGTAGAGCTTGACTGGGAAAGGCTTATAAAAATATGTTTTTAAAAAATGTCTGCAGCACCCAGTTTGATACCTGGTATGTTGCATTTCTTGGCATGTGCCCACTCACTTTTTCTCCAGTGAGACTCTGAAGTGAAAATCCAATCCAATGCAAATGCAGATGAAGTGAACCATTATGTGGGATTAGTTATCCTTACTCCTTCCTATTCCTTCCCAACTCTCCATGACAACCTTTCTACCCTGGTAGTTGAACAACCACAAATATGGGAAAATACATTTGCATAGGTCTCCCCTCAGATACCCACCATTATCGTATTAGGAAAAGGATGGCAATGGCCTTTACTCATGTTGTGGCATGGGCTCCATGTTAAAATTGCAGGAGTAGGTAGTCTATACATGTAGGTAAATAAGTAGAAATAAATAGCAATAGAAGCCCTCTTACAGCCCTCTCTAAGTGGTTTACATTGTCAGTATATTGCCCCCAACAATCTGGGTCCTCATTTTACCGACCTCGGAAGGATGGAAGTCTGAGTCGACCTTGAGCTGGTGAGACTCAAACTGGCAAATTGCTGACTATTTTTAAAAGTGATCTGTTAATTGCACCATTTAAACACTTAACAATAGCAAAACCCCATAGTGTTTACAGCCCTCTATAAGCAGTTTATAGAGTTAGCATCTTGCCCCCCCAATAATCTGAATCCTCATTTTATCAACTTTGGAAGGATAGAAGGCTAAGTCAACCTTGAGCCGGTCAGGATCGAACTCCTGGCTATGGGCAGAGTTAGCCTGCAATACTCCGTTCTAACCACTGAGCCACCCATGGCTCAGACCAGATCAAGCATGTGATCAATGTGGATTAATTTGCGATGTTGTCTAGAACTACTTAGGATATTGGATTATAAAACCATAGCTTCCTATCTTATATGCTAATTATATAATGACATGATTCGCACATACTGCTAAGCCGTGATGTAATTTGTTCTTTGTGACATAATGTGCTTTGTAAACATAGCTTTTGTTTTTTGAAAACAGTGGCTTATGGATTAATGCAACATGTGCATCTAGTCACTGGAGTTTATTAAACAAATTGCTTATTAAGTAACCCATGATTCAGTTCAGTATATGGGCTCAAACATTCCTAGGATTATGATGCTGGCTTTATAAAAACATTCTCATTTGGATTAAAATAGGAAGAGAGCAAGGTATTAAATGTAAAGACTATTTTAATGTAGGAATATTAATATGAATCTTACATAAGCTGTTTTATCAGTGTTTAAAATTAATTCAGGTTATATAAAGTGAATATAATAGTAGTATCAATGGAAAATCTACCATAGTCCTGGAGGGGAGTGAAGCAAAGGAGGGTAGTAACAGACAGTGTGTTCTTCATGACATTGTAATGGAAACTTGTACTGCACAGCAAACACAAAAGAATAGAACTTGGGTTGAGATATCACAACGCACATTTTGTCATGTTGGCATCCCCATGGTTAGGAATACATGGTTAATAAGCATGTGAATCTCTTGTAGCAACCATAACAGTGTCCTGTGGGGCTTTTTTGTGGATTACAACAAACTTGTCCAAACAAACCTCCATGCAGAGATGTGACTCTTTGTAAATATGCAAAGAAATGAACAGAAAGTTTGGGTTTAAGATGACATTACAGAGGGAGAGTTAGTGCTGTCATACTGTTTCTCTCCCACATGTCTCTCCAATCCTGCCAATTCCAAGAAAAAACCTATTACCTAAGGTCACCCGCAGAACTTCTTCCATTCCTGAAAGAGGCAACCAATAAAAGGGTAGAGATACCAGGATACACTTATGCCATTTTAAGCATAGCTTGTACAAATATTACTAGGCAGCTACACTTCTTTCTCAGAATGGTTCTAAAAAATTAGAAAATTACAAATTTAGGAGATGTAGCAATAGCACTTAGACTTATATACTGCTTCATAGTGCTTTTCAGCCCTCTCTAAGCAGTTTACAGAGATAGAATATTTCCCCCAACAATCTGGGTCCTCATTTTACAGAGCTTGGGAGGATGGAAGGCTGAATCAAGCTTAAGCCAATGAGAATCGAACTGCTGGCAGTAAGTAGAATTAGCCTATAGTACTGTATTCTAACCACTGCGCCACTGTGGCTGTTGTAACCCTTAACTCCTGTAACCCTTGTTTGAAACTTACTTGCCTCTTCCTTCTGTGATAAGAGATATCTACATTTATACTGTTTTCAGCTGGTTTTTCAAAGAGTTGGGGCTGGCATTATGGCAAGCAGGGTGGGAGAAGATGCCATCACAGGCCAGCAGTTGCTAAGGAAAGGCTGCAGCAATGCCTGACATTGTTTTAAGGATGATGCTGGCCATCTGGCCATTCAGAGAAAGCTTCGCCAGGGTTTATTTTTCCATCTCTTTTGAGGACTACTGGAGCCTGGGACAGAGGTCCCCAGGGATATCCTTTCTAAAGATCATTTCAGCACACACACTCCTGTTGCAGAGAGAGACAGAGACAGAGAGAGACAGAGACACAGAGAGACAGAGAGACAGAGACAGAGAGATAGAGACAGAGAGAGAGACAGAGAGAGACGGAGAGAGAGGAATTGATAAAAATGGAAACATGTCGCTCTGCTGGAGCTGCCTACACAAAAGCAATAGTCATAGAAAAAAACAGAAAAAAACAGAAAAAAAGAAAGAACAAAAAATTGTCTGCTGAAAGAAAAGAATGGGAGAGTGGGAATAGAAAAACAGCAAAAAGAAGTATGCATAACATAATGCTCACACAATTAAAAGGAAATGAAGGGGGAAAGGGTGTATAGAAAAATTAAAATTAACAAAGTGGGGGAAAGGAAATTAACACATAGCAAGAAATTGTTGGAGAGTGTGTAAATGCAAAACTTGTAATTATCCAAATTTTTCAACAGCTTCAATCTCAACATATGGACACATTCAACAGTATAGCTTTGCCTGACAGTGTTTCTTGTCAATGAACAGATAAGAAAGTGTCATTCATTTCTTAGTAGTTTATGCATGGGTTACAAAAGTCTCTCTTTTGACCAGAGGATTGTCACTCATTTTGTGGGGGTTTAAAATTAGTTTTCTGCTCCAACACACATTTCATAGCTGATGGAAGGGAGTAGTTTGGCCAAGAAGCTGAATGCAAGGCTGAAATAGATCTGAACTTCAAAACCACGTTCCTCATAATACAACTATCCATTACCCAAAATGCAAACTGATGATGGTGATGGTGGTGGTGATGAATATGTAAATAAAGAAACATAAGGTTTCCCTTCCCCCCAAGTACTGAAGTAAAGCAAATAACACACCAAAGAACTTCTCCATATTACCCTCAAAAAACACAAATCACAAATACAATGTTTTTAAAAGTGTATGATTTTTCTCCTCAGTACCCTTTCCGTCCTCCCTTATACCAATCCTCCCTCCATCCTGGATATTTTGTGTCCTGTGGTGGCAACAACTGAGGAGGCAGTAATTCACTCAAACGTTTATTCAGACAGGGAACCAATGGGAGAGCTGTATTTTTCCCGCCAGCCGGCAGGCGTACCTAGACCAATAAATGGTCGGAGGCGCAAGCTTCATCCACAGCTATTTTGAGAGTTAGCTCCAACCGGGAGAGAATGCGTTGGTGGAGGTTGAGATCCTTGAGGCCGTAAATGAACTGCTCGAGCAGCGCCTCATCAGGATCGGTGAACTCGCAGTTGATAGCAGCAGCTCTGAGGGCAGCCACGTCTATGCATTCTAGTAGTGCCTTAGGCATGAAAGTCAGCTGACTTTAGGCCAACCACTCTGTCAGCCTACAATGTCAAAATTAGCCAACGAACCAGTCAATCAATTTTTGTTGCAACCAATGGAACAACATTCAATTGATTCAAAAAAACAGACCCTGCACCTGTGGGAAAATGCTAGAAAGAAAGAAAAACTGCCAATATATAATGAAGATTTATGTTCAATTTCCACTAAGGAAGTTGCTTTAAATCAACAAAAAAGAAAAATGGATTGCTATCTTTTTGTGCAGACAATGTTAAACGTATTTAGAAAAAGAAAAGAAATGACCCTGAAGTATTCTGTGGTATAAATATTATTTTCCTTTTTTCTCTCTCCCTTTGTTTTTGTTATGGTTTAGTGCTTCTTTGTTTCTGTCTTTTAATTTCTGTATCTGAAAAGCAATCAAATATTTTTTTTAAAAGAAAGATGACTTTTGCAACCAACAAGTTTTGTTGGCTTGTGACTTTGAGAGATATTTAAATTCCACTTATAGATTAAGCCCAACTAAGAAAACAAAGAAACGATCATAATGAAAAAATATAAAAAATACAAAATCTGGGCTGATCCAGGACCTTGCATTAGAATAATGAATTATATTAAAAGTATAAATGCAATATCATAAATGTAGTGTAAATACATTGTTTTGATTTAATATTGTGTCTAAGCAAAACATTAAGCACAACTCATGCTCCATCTTCTATCTCTGGCACTTTTAGGTGCAGCTGGGATAGAATGGTCTCTGAAATACTACAGAAATGCTGCCAGTGCTATAAATTCAGCTGTATTGGCCAAAACTACTTCTTTGTGCATGCCATACAATGAAAGTTTAAGAAAAACTAATGCATTTGCAAGGCTTTGCTTTGTGGTCAAATGGGGCTTCTTTTTGAAATACACTGTCTTTAAAGTCTTCTGTGTAAGCAATTTGACGACACTTTAAGTTTGCTTCTGGATAGACATGTTTTAGAAACATTTGCAGTTCCTTCAAGGAGGGCTTGACAAGCCATAGATCATTGTGCCTTCCTGGTCTTCTCTCTGGAGCCACAGCGCATCAAAAACAGAGGTGGTATTCAGCCAATTTTGGATCAGTTCTCCCCAACCAATAGCAGAAATCACAGGTGGGCCCACCAACCTGCCCCGGCTCTATACAGTCCTATTTAGGCACATTTTCAAGATGTGTGCATGCGTGCAAGCCGTGCGCACGATCAAAGCGCACGTATGAAAGGCCGAGCACATAGGTAGGGAAAGTAAGTGAAACTATGATCCAGAAACTATGTACTTTAGGGAAAGAAGTTCCATTTGTTAGAAACGAGGTATCACCAAGCTGTTGCGATTTCTCACCAAGCAGAGAGTGGAAGAAATGTGGTGCCATTATTTTTGATGACTGAAATTATTCAGTGAATCAAATATATATGCTGATAGGGATTAGCTAGCAAGCTTGGAAGATTTTTTTCCCCCAAGGAAAACATTGGTAGTTATAGGATCCTCCGAGGGGACTATTATAAAGGTGAGGTGCATGGGTGCCTCAAAGGACTGGCAAAGAGGAATGATCTGAAAGGATGCATATTCTCACTGAGATGGATCATTATGTCCAAACTTTTTCATATGAACATCTCGCTTTTTCCAAGAACATGGGCTACAGCCTAACTATGATTTGCTATCCCTTACTGGATCAGAAAGAATCTTCCACAGTTTTGCTTCAGGATCAACATTTCAATTTCATGGGCAACTCGTGAGATTGTTTCTTTCTGCTGTGAACACGAGACATGGAGCCATTATGAGATGTAGAAGAACGCCTGGTGCTACCATTCATAGAGAATAGCTAATGTCTTCTCAGTATTTGATGGCACACATCACTTGTTTCTATATTGTCTATCAAAATGTCATCTTGCTCAAAGATGAACTCTGTTATTCCATCCATGTGGAAAGTCTAAAGTAAGTACAGAATTGTATTCTCAACAAACTTTTTTATTTCATTTTACTTATTTCATTTTGTTTTATTTCACCATTTTTCTGCTGTTGTGCACTTAAAAGAAAAATGTTGAATAAACATGATGCTATTTCTGTACAAATTGCACTGTAAATTAATGGTGAGAGAAAAGATGCTGTGCTAATGTGGTTTAACTAAAATTCAATGCAATTGAACAGCAATTCAAATTCTGAGCTTTACTTCTCATTTTACCCACAGGGTTGGTAGTTCTGTGAAGTTTGAGGAGCCGTGTAATGTATAAGTTAAAATTTGAGGTGCTGGCAAGATAGCAAAGTGGCAGCATACATTGTAAAGAGCTCTGACAATTCCTTTAGATATTTCTGTTTAATCCAATGCAGATGATAAGCCCCTGTTAATTACTGGTCAAATACAAACTTCCCTGCCAGCAGCTGTCAGATGGGGAACGGCTCTAAAAATAGATTTCCCCAAAAAAGAAATAATAGAGATAAAAAGAAGGTATACAACCTCTTCCCCTAAAAGACACTCTGAAGTAAAAAAAAAAAAAAACCAATGTAAACACACTGAATAATAAAGAAAGGACACTGATCCATAGCAACTTACACTTGAAAACTTTCTACCTATCAATGCCTGGGTGGCTCAAATTCTTTTGATTTGTCATCCAACACTTCGTTAGATTAGAATAGTGAAGGAACTTACCCGCTTGAAGGAAAAGAGAATAATTTGAGACTGGGTGAGAAAAAAGATCTGAAATTTCATGCACTGAAATTGATGTGTAGCTGCTAGCTAAGACTTCGTTGTTAACAGCTCAGGTGTAATCTCATGACCAGCTGAGGACAATTAATAATAAGATTGATGAGCTAAAACATCTCTTGGATCAGAGAAGTTGGACACATAAAAACTTGCTACCTGAAAGCACTAAGATCCAGCTATATATGGATGTGAGGGGGAAGCAGAAAATCAGTGCTGTTGTGGATCAAACCTCTGACATTAAGACTTCCACTTTTACTAGTTCAAATAACTGGTGTTTCTTACAACTGCACAGGCTCATACTTTTTATTGCTAATAAACAATAAAGTAAAGAAGACAAAGAGAGATGGAATACTCTCTCATAGTTTCCCCCCCTGCCCAATGCTCCTTTGTGATCTGGATGGCCTGTGCTCCCTAGCCAAATATATTAGATTGGTGTACCACTTTAAATTTACACCCTATGCCTTCATGTTCATCAGAATGAAGCACTTCCCGAACAAATTTGAAATAATCCCTATTAAAATTTATCATTATTGAAACAAAGATTCGATCTACATCTCGGGGAATTGGAATTCAGTTCACAACACTGAATAGTGCTGACTTCCTGCAAATGATAAGGAGGACCAATCAGTCAAGGGCTATCTGTTCAGACTTTGACAGTATCATATGTGGGGGGAAAGTCTCAAGACCAGCTGCAATCAGACTTTCTTCTCTGATTCAACAGATGGATAAGTTAACCCCTCCCTCCACATCCAAGAATGGACTTGTTTCCATCTTAAATAAAACCCAGAGCTCGTAAATATCTGCCAAATCCTCAGCAGAGATATAGTAAAACTGTTGCCCTGCTCTCTAGCAGAGAGAGACACAACCGACTGATTTATTCTGTGCCTCAGTCTCACACAAAGTTTCAGTTGTTTCTATTAGGGGAAAAAAGTAGGAGGTATAACAGTAGACTAGTAACTTTTGATATTACTGATCAAACTGATTTTGCAACATCCTGTTCTGTGGATCATTTTATTCCTTCATTCATGGAAGTGAAGAGAATTTCTATTTATTCATTGATTTGTCACCATAAGAGTCAGAACCAGGCAGGAAGTCTTCTTAGACCTGCCTACTCCATTCAACACTTCTTTACTATCAGACTTTTGCTCCAGAGATGATACTGCCAAAGTCTCAACTGGTAGCCATTTGGGGTCTCTGCTAAAACCAGCCCCCTTGTACTATGTCCCATTTAAATCTCCATTGACCTTAGATGTCCCTTCAGTTTCATCTGTAGATCTAAATTATGGGAGAAACTCTTCCCTAATGGATAGATTACTTGTTTTTATCTTCAAATGCCATGAAAATTCCCAGAGGAAGATATAATATAATGTGCACAGATGTTGCACCAAGGAAATCCCCGTCAAAAGAGATGTGAGACAAGGATGCATTCTATTTCCCCTCCTTTTCAATCTATTCATCAACTCCCTCAGAGACAAATTGAAAAGTCCATCTCTCCATCCACCAAAACTGGGAAACAGACACATCTCTGTTCTTCTACACACAGATGATGCTGTGCCCTTTTCTCAGACATAGATTAGCCTGAAACACCACTTTATACACTAGCTGAACACTGTAAAAAAAAACAACTACCCGATATTAACTATTCAAAAACCAATGCATTTGCCAAGCACCCCAAGGAACATGGCTGGTAGCTAAACAACCATCTAATAGAATAAATTAAGACCTTCAAATGCCTATGGATTGTTTTTCATGCCACGGGCAGCTGCAAATCCCACACTTTGTCATGTTAAATATGCATAAAACAGCTTTAGCTCTATACCTTTATATTTGTCCAAAGGAGTCCAGCATGTACCTGCAATGCTTGAAGTCTTCTAGGCCAAGATCCAAGTTCAGCTTCCCTTTGGAGTCTAATTGAGCCCTTAGAGATCATTTCTTCCCTTTGAAAGACTTCAATCTCAGTTTTTGAGATCTATCTTCCAAGTACCCTGCTCCATTCAAAACGTGGTAAATCACCATAAAGCCAATCTACTCAAAATAAATACTTCTCCCTGGATCCACATCCGCTTCTATTGTCTCAAATTTCTTTTTTTTTTCAGCTGCTTTCCCCCTTTAATTATGATTCTCACCTTCCAGTTTCTCTGGGGTCAGGCAATACATTAAAATTTAAAATCTTATGGCTTCTCATGGGCAACCATCACCCTGATGGACTATGAATGTGAACTAGCCAATCTTAAACAAGTTCCTTGACTTAGAGCTGCAATCATATTTGTCAATCTTCTCCAGAAGCATCTTTCTGAGGCACTCTGCATATTTACTTCACCCAGCCAAATGCCCTCAGTTGCATAACAACCCAGAAACTCAGCAGGGCTTTGTCCTTAGCTAGATTCAATGCCCTACCAACAGCCATTATTGGAGGGAGATATCGAAACATCCCTTTTGAACAGAGATTGTACCCATGTGGTAAAGTAACAATTGAAATACAGGGACATGTTAAACTGTATTGCTGACGCTTGCCAGGAATTACTATTTCCACTCATCACCAAGTATTCCATTTGTTCGGATCCTTTCTGTCTCAAATTGCTACTATCAGACCAATCTGGTTCTAGTATGGTGATTACATACATTAAAAATACAAATACATTAAAAAGTATACAAACACCACCATTTCTTTTCAAACAACTCTTAGATATTTTCTGTTTGGAAACATTTCAAATGCAACTGTCCATTTTGTTTTGAATTGAATCTTATTTCTCTCTTAATTTCATTAACTGCCAGAGTTATTGTAACAATATAGAAAGATGTCTGGGTGAGTTTGGGCTACTCATTCTCCGTCTTTTAGTCCAACTCATTTCACTGGGTGGTTGTGGGGGAAAATAGGAGGAAGGAGTATTAAGTATGTTTGCTGCCTTGGGTTATTTATAAAGTAATAAAGGCAGAACTTTAAAAAAAAATATAATATAGATGCAGTATAGTCACTGTAATAGGACTATCTTTTTAGCTTTGAAATCATAATCACTCTTCATGTGCTATTCTTCCTTATGCATTACATCGCTACATTTTCTAGGGGAAATAATAATAATTAAATCTTTTCCATAGGTTTTAGTATTACAATTGGTTCTGTATATTTCAGATCTGTTACTTTACTGTTTTGCTTTAATATTTTACCCTTCTTTTAATCATTTTGGACCCTTTTTGTTATAACATGCTGGTCAATGACTGAAATAAAATGTAAGAAAAATTCAAGCAAGGGATTTTTGGTTGTATAATTAATGTTGTTCTGGAAAGCAAATATCATGCAATACACACAATAAAGGAAGCAATAGTTTCTTCAGTGTCTTCTGGCTGGATTGCTTTTAAAGAAGGGATGTTGTGTTTCATTCTTTTATCATATTCTGTTACTTTAAAAGAATATATGGAATGCCTTTATAGAAACTAGTTGCTACCTTTTTGAACAGAATTTAATTAAATGTGCAGGTTGCCATTATGAGTTTAATTTATTTTAAAGACTAATATAGGTTTTGCTTTCCAAAAGAACAAAGAACTGAACAAAGTTCAGTAATTCAATATTTTCATTTATATTAATACAAGTTTTTAAAAAGGAAAGACTAAAATGAAAGGTCTTTCTATTTTTAACCAGGGGCCAATTAGTCCTTTAAAAAAAAACAGACTAAGGCACATTTTGTTCAAATGAGACATTTTTACAGCCTTGAAAGATAGTGGATTTTAAACCAAGATTCTCTCCTGCTGTGCATTGATCAGCTATTGATTGGAGAGAGTTTGAACTACATTATCCCTGCTAAATAAAAGGCCTTGAGGATGAAGGGATGGAGGGGTGCAAAGGCCTATGTAGATATATATATAAAAAGCAAGCCATCCTTTTGTGGTTGTGTTGCAAAGGCCCTGGTCACTCTTGAAGGGAAAAATGTTAATTGAAAAATTCCTTAAATAGGTAACAGCTTTGCGAGCTGCTTTACATAAAAGGTATGAAATCACAATCAGGCAAAAATGGAGAAAAAGATCCTGCCACTGAAGTGGGAGTTTTCTCTCTAATGATGCTGATTAATTTCTCATTCATGGATGACATGGAGTGATGGAAATGAGTCCTTTCAGAAGAAAGAACTAATGACAACTGGACCTGTGGGTGCTTATGCCAGGGGAGAGGCCATTTCAAGGGAGGTTGAATTAATTGGTTCATTGACACAGAACATTAAAACAAAAAGGTTTCCTATTGGGTGGAAAGATTTAATCCCAATCAGGAAAGGAAAGGAATATGTGGGCTTGATCAAAAGGCTGTACATGGTTAATTCTATTTTACAGAGAGAGAAAATGCCATAGACTTGGAAAGAGACTAATATAACATTAATCCCTTAAGAGAGACAAGATTTAGTGAGACATTACAAACCAACATCATTAGTGAATTACTGCAACATGTTTACAACACGTTTTGCTGAAAGACTCAAAATAATTTTGCAAGAATGTATTCATAAGGATCAATGTGTCTTTTTATCTAAAAGACAATGAAAAGATAATGTTAGAACTGTGTTGGACAATTTGAAATGATGGCAACAACATAATGAAAAACAAGCTGTGTTGATCTTTTTAGATTCAGATAAGGCTTTTGATAATTTAAACTGGGCTTTCTTGTTTAAGGTAAAGTGCCTAGGTTCAATACCACATACAATGGAGAAATTGTTAGTAAAGATAATGGAACTTGCAAAGATGGATAAATTAATATTTTGATTAAAAAACAGACAGTATCTACATTTATGGTTGTCTGAAAACCCCCTATAGAAGGGGTGAAATTCAGCAGGTTCTGACAGGTTCTGGAGAACTGCTAGCGGAAAGTTTGAGTAGTTCAGAGAACCAGCAAATACCACCTCTGGCTGGCCCCAGAGTGTGGTGGGAATGGAGATTTTGCAATATCCTTTCCCCAGGAGTGGGGAGGGAATAGGGATTTTGCAATATCTTTCCCCTGGAGTGGGGTGGGAATGGAGATTTTGCAGTATCCTTTCCCTGTTATGCCCACCAAGCCATGCCCACAGAACCGGTAGTAAAAAAAATTGAATGTCACCACTGTCCTATATATTTGTTTCGTGAGACAGAAAAGTATGTTCATATGATCTGAGGTTTTAATGTGTAGAAAATAATGGATAACAGAAAAAATGAGGTTTTTTGCAATCATAGAGCAAGAGAGAATTTTGTAATTTTACTTCTATTTCTTGCAAAGAAAATCAGAAATTTCTTTCTTCCTTCATTTTTATTTTTAATCCGGACTGTCTCTTTCTCTCTTCTATTTTTTTCTGTATATGTTTCTATTAGTTTTTATGTTCTCTTTAACATTTTAATAGAAGTTATATAAAAATATATGATTGCACATGTTTACTTTCATAGATAATCATGCAATTTCATTTGAATTAATATTAATAACATACTATGAAGTATGTTCATAGAAACATTTCCTTCCCATCTTCCCTGTGGTAAAATCTTTTTTTAATCTTCAAATGAAAACCAAAATAGTTCACAAGAAATGTATGCATCTTTGTCTAGAATTAAGGACAGCTTCTAAACATTCAGGCTACAGTTTAAATAGCCCCATCTTTTCTGCCTAATATCTGGAAGAAATGTCTTAGGAAGGCTGCTCTAATCTAAGACTTCTCAATGGTTCTTTTACTAGGGCAAAAAAGCAATTTCTCATTGTTTGCAGAGACCTAGAGTGGCCTAAAAGAGCTGAATAAATATTTTAATCCTATTCAGTGGGATTCCTGTCTGGCAATTACTAACATCATTACTATGTTATAATAATTGTGTCATCCTGTGTGGTATTATTCATTGAATATGCCTTATAGCAATTCTGTAATGACTGGTCATTGTATTATCCAGAAATAGAACAATAAGAAAATTGCTTATTGCAATTTTGGACATATTAGAAATTGCTCAATAGAGCAATTTGAAATTGTTTTTTATATACATACATGTATATTAAACTTATAAAGTCATCCACTTATACATGACTTAACAATTAAATATCATGTTTTTCTATTAATAACAAAAATTCTCATTAATGTAAACTATCATTATTAAGATTAGTTTACAGAAGTATGTATTGGTTTTTGCTTCTGTACATGCATCACTGAGGGTTCACACAAATTGTGAAGGTCTACAACCACAATAGCAACAGGAAGGAAAGGAGGGAGAGAGGGAGGGAGGGTGGGTGGGAGGAAATAATATAAGCTATTAAATGGCACAAAAGTGAGGTTTGGATAATGTGACCATATTAACAGCAGACTATAGACATTCCCCATTTAGGATGGGTTGGATATATAAACACAAAGTGAATTAACCAAAGAATTTAATATATCTTCTCTTAAACTCTCATGAATATGTTCACATAGACGATCTAGCTGATCGTATGGAATGTGTGTGTGTTTTCACATGAGAAGGCCAAAAGGGTTAAATAGAACATAAAAATGAAGGTGGCTGATTTAATGCTGCGTTCGTAGTCTGAAGTCTCAATTCCCAGGAGGGAAGAAGGATTAATGCCAGTACCACATGTATACCCATATCTGACCCTGATTTCATCAAATCCTCCTGCCACCATCTGCCGGTTTTAATTCCTCTGCAATATTTGTATTTACAACCATCTTCCTCCCACAAAGAGAAGGGGAAATGGGAGGGGGAAATGATTCCCTGCTTATGAATAGTGTGATCTGGTTGTAATAGCTGAACACTGGCCAGGAGGCATCTGTTGCTTATAGTCCTGACAGCATCTGCTACTATTTTGGACTTTTCCCAGCGCACCGTGAGATATGGTTTCTCCCAAAGGTGGCCTTTGTGTGCCCTATTGTCAATTCCATCATTGTCTCTCTCAGCCCGTTCCCACGATGTAGCAGTTTGCCACACAGCGCAGAGTCTTGCTGCCTAGTTCTTCCTATCCTAAAACAGAGTTCTGCAATTAACCTTTCTTTAAAAAAATAAATAAAACCTCTGCCTTTTCTTAGATAGTTTAATATGGAAATGTGTTCATTTTTCCTTGTGGGTATGTTTGCTTGCTTTAAACTTAATATAGGCTGGCCTTAGCAAACTGGGATCTCTGCCATTAGAAAGATACGTGAAAATATAAGAGAAAGTTTGCTGGGGGACAGACCTATTTATGATTTGTCTCCAAAATAACAATATAGCAATAAAACAATCTCTCTCTCTCTCTCTCTCTCTCTCTCTCTCTCTCTCTCTCTCTCTCTCTCTCTCTCTCTCTCTCTCTCCCTCCCTCCCTCCCTCCCTCCCTCTCTCTTTCCCTCTCTCCTGATTTGTGCTATGGCTGTTAAGCACTGTAGCAAAATGTGTGTGAATGATATTATTTATGTGTCTGGTCTTTAAATACCCTTGGCTAGTGGGATGATACTTTTGATGGACACGGGCATCCCAGGCTGTCATCTGGCTGCCTCCCTCTGTCAAAGGGAGAATGTGTCAGGCGCTTCTCCTGGGAACATTTTGATAGGAAGGCATTCTCTGTGCTCACAACCCCCTTCTCTAGAGAGTTACTTATAACTCCTGACAATATCCTTGATGTCAGCTCATAATAGCCCACTGTGAGTCAGGGAGGGGAGGGGGCAAGTGCAACAGATGTTCCTAGTAAAACACATATTGCACTCTGTAAAGTTATCGCCCTTACACACCTCATTGTTTAAAACTGACTTAAAAGATGACCAGGTCAGCTACTCAGCGCATTCAGTTCCCCTGCTCCTATCCCAGTTTCATTTGGCTTATATTCATTTTGCTGAATGAGATCAGTACTATAATAAAATAACAAACGTGTCTATAAATACCCACTCTATAAATTTAGAGTGCCTATTTCACATTTTTCCATTAAATGCATAAGATCAACTACAGTATCATTTAAATAATAAACATATAATGACGTATTTCAAAGTGATTTTAAAGAAATATGCAAACATTTGCTAACTCGTGCAAAACAGATTTTTGTTTTTATTTGCCTTAACTCCTTTATCACATTGTCCATTACCTTAACTAAAGATATAAATTCCTTTTTAGGTAATATAATATCTGAGGGGTTTTTTTGAGGGGGGAATAACAGCATTGTGCAATATGAAAATTATAAAAAATAAAAGCTTATGCTAGAGTTTACAAAGAGAAACAAATTGGCAAAGCTACCTCATAGTTTTATGGCATTTGCAGTTTCATATTCAAAACTTCAGAAGTAGTAAGAAATATCTTATTTCAGTTCCATGGGGTTAGCAAGGAAAGGTGCTGCGTAATATAGTTAAAAACAACATAATCTGCTCCATAGTAATTAATGTAGGAATCAAAATACTTTTGAATTTAAGACTATGATCCCATACATATACTTCTTTTTTCTTCCATTCAGTGTTGATTAAAATTATCAGGAACTTCCTCAGAAGAAGTCCCTGCAGTTTTCATGGCAAGGTTTTTCAATATTGGTTTGCCATTGCCTCCTTCCTAGGGCTGAGAGAAAGTGACTGGCCAAAGATTATCCAGCTGTCTTTGACTTGAACGCCTATGCTGGTCGGGAAATTTTGGAAATTACAATACAATAGAATACAATACAATACAATAGCAGAGTTGGAAGGGACCTTTAGGTTTGGTTTAGTGGTTTTGTATGCCGCCCATTCCCGAAGGACTCTGGGCGGCTCACAATAAACAGGGGAGGGAATAAATAAGACAATACAACAATTTTAAAATCCACAACAGTCACAATTAAGACGGGGCTGGGTGCTTTAACATCCCCCAGCCTGCCGGAACAGCCAGGACTTAGTAGCTTTACGGAAGGCCAGGAGGGTAGTAAGGGTCCGGATCTCCATGGGGAGCTCGTTCCAGAGGGCCAGAGCAGCAACAGAGAAGGCTCTCCCCCGGGGGGTCGCCAGCCGGCATTGGCTGGCAGATAGAACTCGGAGAAGGCCAAACCTGTGCGATCGAATTGGTCTTTGGGAGGTAATTGGCAGGAGGCGGTCTCTCAGGTACCCAGGTCTGATGCCATGTAGGGCTTTATAAGTAACAACTAGCACCTTGAAGCGAGTCCGGAGACCAATGGGCAGCCAGTGCAGCTCGCGGAGGATAGGTGTAACGTGGGTGTACCTAGGTGCACCCACAATCGCTCGCGCAGCTGCATTCTGGACTAGCTGAAGTCTTCGAACACTTTTCAAGGGCAGCCCCATGTAAAGCGCATTGAAGACCCCTTGAAGGTCTTCTAGTCCAATCCCCTTCCTAGGCAGGAAACCCTATACCATTTCAGACAAATGGCTATCCAACATTTTCTTAAAGACTTCCAGTGTTGGAGCATTCACAACTTCTGGAGGCAAGCTGTTCCACTGATTAATTGTTCTAACTGTCAGGAAATTTCTCCTCAGTTCTAGGTTGCTTCTCTCCTTGATTAGTTTCCACCCACTGCTTCTTGTTCTACACTCAGGTGCCTTGGAGAATAGTTTGACTCCCTCTTCTTTGTGGTAACCCCTGAGATATTGGAACACTGCTCTCATGTGTTTGAAATTGAAGTTCCCACATCTTAAAGTTGCCAAGTTTGAAAAGATTGGACTAGATTATTGTTGTTTTAAACAGAGTGGGAAAGAACAGGCACTTAAAGTTGCATTGCTGGGATTCAACATTTATTTTACTAAATCTCTAGATCTGACTGCATATAACATATGCAGGTTTGTAGTCTGATTATCCATCTGATATTTGTATTGTAGCACTTTTATTAGCAGCAACGATATTTTATCATATGTACAATAGACTCACACTTCCAGCTTCTCCCCATAAAAAGAGGCGCCATCACCTTTCCTGGAGGGCAGGAACTCATGATATGATTCTCAACCAAATCCAATCAGCCATGACTACAATCTTCACACATGTTTTCTAAACCTGCATCAGAAATAGTGCTTTCCATTCTGCCTTGGCTCAGGTTGGCTGTCACTTTGTATGCTGTGCTTCAATACCTCATAAATAAATCCTTCTACTCCAAGCAGCTATTGTGGCCAGTAGCAGGAATGCCCCCTATGCTCTAGTCATCAGTAGCTATTCTTCCTGCCAAATGTTTTGCAAGTTTACCAGCAGACTGTTGACATACTGTCTTTTTAAATATATATATAACTTCATTGTGAAATGGCAGAAGGATTGACTTTTTTTTGTTTTTAACCCATTGAAATTGACAAAAGTTCTGCCATTTTCTCCTAGCTCAACTGACACCCTTCCTTCCATTAAGAAACAGAGGAATCCACTATATATAGAGACCATGGTAAACTCATTTAGAACAGAAACATTACATTATCTTCATGGCCAAAATGAAAGAGGGAATCGAAATATAAAAAACAATTTCTTAAACCAGCTTCATTTCCAGCCTCTTTAACCAATGAAGACAAGCAACTGAACTGAAGACTACAAGGTGAAAAAGCCTTTACAAATGTATAACAGTAAAAGAAGAATGCAAAACATTCTAAGATAGACTAGTGGCCTAGTCTATCTTATTCTTCATAAGATAGACTAGGCCTCTTTTCTTTCATTTGGACATGATTAAGAGTTATGTTTCTTTCTCTTAATATCATCACTCGCAGCAGCTCCAAGTTACAGGCCACTATAAGTCTTAATTAAAAGTAAAACATAGTTATTTTGAAATGGATAGTAGAAATTGATTTAGATGAAGCACTGAAGTAAAAATTAAAAGAAAACTTTAGTGAAATTGTCCAGCCAAAATAAAAAAAAACTGAAGATTAACATAAAATGTAACAAAGACACACATGGTATTTATTTATCTCCACATGCTCCAAAATAACAAACAAAAACATATGGAGAACCAGCATAGTGTTATAGTTATAGTGTTAGACAACAAGTGGAGAGGTCCAGATTTTATTCCAGCCCAAGCCTAAAAAACCAACTGGGTGACTTTGTTTGATCACTTAGCACAGCCTGCCTCACAGGGTTGTGGGGAGGGGGACAAGTCTTGTAGAACTACAATCAATTGGTCACAATCAGTCCAAGTTACAACTGCATTGAACAAATGACGGTTATGACCAATCCCTGGAGTCCTGGCAAATCTCTGTGCCCAGGTGGTCATGTGATCACAATCTGGGTGAATAGCAACACATTTGTTCTTTTGACTGATTGCCAAACACCCAACAAATGCATATTTGCCATTTACAATCTTCTCTGCTGGCTTTCCCAGAAAGTCAATGGGGAAGCCAGCAGGAAGGATTGCAAGTTGCTGGAGTAGGTCTCTCACGCACACGTCCTCCCGCAGCGCCTCTGCACTTGCTTCCCATTCATGCATAACTGAACTGAGATGTTTTTAATTTTGCAGGAGATCATCACTGCAAAGTCAGATGCTCTTCCTTTCCTCCCACTCAAAAAGAAGACTATGGGACAGCGGGAGATGCCAGACATTCAATACTGTATTACTGTTTTAAGTGTGACTTTTGACCAGATTTTAAGACATTCTTACCATCTCCCTTTTCTTCCATTTTCAGTTGACTGCAAAGGAGGCCACATGAAGCTGAGAAACTCATCAAAAGTGTGATCTCTTTTTTCCACTATTCCCCCTTGCATTTTTAATAGGGTGAGTTTTCTCTCCCTTCCTGAAACACAAACACATATATGCATGAATGGGAGAGGGGGCACATGCACACACACAGGCCAGTCTTTTGAAAAGAGGAGAGAAAATCCCTGAAAGGGAGGGTCTTCCCCAGCAATAACCCAAACATGAGCTGAGCCAATCAGAAAGGATTGTTGAGATCAGCTTGGACCATGGAAGGAAGGGAGGCTGGTTGGCCCTTTACGCTTTTTGGCAGGTGACCACTATCTAAGAACAAAGGGATAGAGTCAGGTCTTCTTTCTCAGACCCATTCCTCGCAATCTGTTTAATAAATTTAACTTGCCAGTGAGAGTCCTGGCTGTAAAAAACAGCTTTATGTTGACCAACCCATGCAGAAGGAAGGAGAGACCCAGAGACAAGCAGAAAGCAGAGGTGCTGGCACCCCATTCTCCTATCTCCCCTTCCCCCAGCCTCCAGTGAAAAGTTTTTGAAAGAAACAAAAATAGTGACAAGATTAATCAACCTGTGGAGTTGAAACACATGCTTCACTTAAACAACTCTTTTGCTCTGGTTAACAATTGCTTTAATATAGCTCTTGTTATGCTAAGAGAACAGCTTAGCGTAGAAACCCATAAGGCAGTAGATGATGCTTGATCTCTCTCTCTCTCTTTTCTCTCTCTTTTTCTCTTTTATATTATTCTTAAGGTTTTGTTTTGTTTTGCTTTGCTTTGCTTTCCTGGGGCTTTTTGCAATCAAGAGCAGCAGCAAAGAAGAATGTAACCATGTTTATATTTATAAATAAGCTTTCACAATTTTTGTAAATATGCTCTTATGATTAAAATATAGCTATTTAATTCAATGAGACTTGCTTCCTTTTAAATGTGCAGCTCCAGTCTCCATTCCTCTCTTTCCAAATTTAGTCAGCAAATTAAACTAAAAGCAGATACTTAATGACAGGTGACTCTCAATGTGACAAACCTCCTCGAACAATGATTCATTTTTGTAATTCCATGAAAGGCAAATACTGATGTACATATGAATTAACACTGTGTACCTCTAAGGGAATAAATACAGTGGTACATTTATTTTTATTTATTCATTTACCTGTTACTTAACTACCTTTTTATACCACCATATTTTACATACTGTATTAGGCACATTACATAATTAAAACTTCACAAAAACAATAAACAATACTTCAACATAAAAGCCAGATCCATAAAACCACATAAAATCTATCACATTATTTCCTTGTGTTCCTTTATGGCACATCTACATTACTCCATATTCATTCCACACTTTTAGCTAAACAAGACTTAAAACATTCCATGTGTAAAGCAACCCTCATATTTGCCAAACTAAACATACTGAGAAGAAATTGCTTTACAATTACTAGCATAAAGGAAAGATTAAAATCATAGAAGGCATTAAGGCTTCTACAGGTAACAAACTAATCAAAGGGCCACATAGATGCCAAGTGAGCATTTTAAGTAATAACAAATTATTCAAAGATCTTCCCAACTGGGGCAATCAAACATGCCTATGTATTTTATGTACGCATCTATGAATATAATAAGTTCCTTTGTCCCTTTTTCTACAGAGTTTTTTTTTTTAAAAGGAAAGCACTCTAAGTATACAAATATGGTTCCTGGTCTTTGCCTGTTTTGTGATGGACTGGCCGGCAGTCTTACAAAGAGGCAGTCACCCCAAAGAAATCACTTATTATGGTGGATTCATATGATAATGAATGACAGAGGTGAAGATACAGCTGCTGATTAGACCAAGTAGCTTATTGTTCCCACCAGAGTCATCGTGATTATAATCAATTGTTAATGGAAGGATTACAAATTTGGTCTTAAAAATGGATAATTAGCTAGAAGGAACATCTAAAATTGCCTTGATAGTACACCTTGAGTACATCCCTCAAATGCCTGAGTGGCTTTTATTTTGTGATCTTTGGATATAATGTTAAATAAAGAATAGGAGAAAAGGCAGGGACAAATGCAATCTCCCCCTAAAAATTCACTATTATTAAATCCTGCTGGCTTTGAATTGCATGGCCCTGAACCAATCCATCAATTAATTGATTGGAGATGGAGAGGGGGAAATCTGTCTGAAATAACAACTATAAATATTCCAGGTTCTGTCCCAGTGCCTGGACACTGAATGGATTTGCGCTCTACATGGGGCAGCCCTTGAAGAGTATTCGGAGACTTCAACTCGTCCAGAACGCAGCCGCGCGAGTGATCGTGGGTGCACCTCGGTACACCCACGTTACACCTATCCTGCGCGAGCTGCACTGGTTACCGATCAGTCTCTGGATACGCTTCAAGGTGCTAGTCGTAACTTATAAAGCCCTTCATGGTATTGGATCTGGGTACTTGAGAGACCGCTTGCTGCCAATTACCTCCCACAGACCCATTAGATCTCACAGCGTTGGCCTCCTCTGGGTGCCATCTACAAGCCAATGCCACCTGGCTATTACCAGGGGGAGGGCCTTCTCTGTGGCAGCTCCGGCCCTCTGGAATGAACTCCCCGTAGGGATTCGGACCCTCACCTCTCTCCAGGCCTTCCGAAAAGCCGTCAAAACCTGGCTTTGCCGGCAGGCCTGGGGGTGATGAGTTCCCTCCCCTCTCGACATGTATGGTTGTGCGATTGTTGTCGACTTTTATTATTTGTATTTTGTCTTTTATGTTCCCCTTTATCCCCTTTGAATTGTTCGCCGCCCTGAGTCCTCCCGGAGAAGGGCAGCATACAAATAATAAAATACAAATACAAATACAACCGGGGGAGGGGGGATAGTGGGGTGTTTCTGTCTCAATCCAACTAAGGCTGTGGGTATTCAGGACACCCAGATGTGAAGATTTTCCCTCTCTGGTCCTAGATGAGGTTCCATTTCCACATTCAAGAGTGGTGTATAAACTGGGAGTCTTCCTAATCTTGCCTTCTCTGTGGTGGTACATATCTTCTGAAATGAGGTTTCTACTTACATAGATCTGAGTAGGCCCACACTTTACTGGGGTGAGTGAAGGCCCCTTAGATTGTGTGGGGTTTTCTTTTTTTTCATTCCTATCTGATTCTTGTCATCTTTGCCATTTTTAGTGTTTTATTTTTGTAACTTTCTAAATTCCTTTTACTCATGATTCGTTGAAGTCAGGCAGAATCATCATAATCATCACTTAAATAATAAGCTACAAGGTGGAAATATCATTAAAGTAGTCAATACCTAGCAAACCCTGTTATACAAAATACAGCAAAACTAGTTGACTGGACCCAGATGGAACTTGATAATTTAGATCAGAAACGAAGAATATTAGTGCCAAAGCACCCTGCTCCAAACTCAAAAGGTGATTGATATTGATCAGCTGTATTTGCCAAGAGCTAAAAGGGGCAGAGGATTTCTGTAGATGAAACAAACTGTGGAGAAAGATAAGCATGGGTGGAATGATTACATCTGAAAAAGTGAATAATCCTTATTGAAGGAAGTCAATCAATGAAAGATTTTGAACACAACAAAGGTGATGGCTGACTATAGAAAAGAAGTAATCAAAAACAAACTTGTTAATTGTAACAACAAGCCAGTATGTGGTCAATTTTTGAACACTCTGGAAGAAAATGATTTTTAAAAAATACCCACATGGAGCTCCTTAAGATGAGGAGTGTTAAAGAAACTGAAGGTTTTAATTTAGCAGCTGAAGAACAAACAACAGTAAATGTACCAACTAGAGTGAGAAAGATGAAACAATTGATCAATGGCTGCAGCAAAATTTCAAATTGATCGTAAGCAGCGAGTTGCCAAAATTATTTATTGGAAACTTTTCTAGAGGTTTGGATTTGAGTGTAGCAAGAACTACTGGCACCATCAAGTTGAGACTGTTTTGGAAAATGAGACCGTTTTGGAAAATGAGTGAGTTAACATCTTATTGGACTTTAAGATGAAACAGATAGGCATCTTGTTTATAATATGCTTGATATAAAGTTATTGAAAAGACAAAAATCTAGTTCATTGATGTTGCCATTCTGGGTGATGCTAGGCTTGAGAAAAAGCAATGGGGAAAAAATTACAAAATATTTTTCAAGGCACATACTTGCAGATCAAAGTTGAACACTTATAGGGGAAAAGTCTATTGTTATGCCAAGGATGATTAGAGCCCTTGGAGCAATACCTAAACAATTCCCTTAATATTTGAAAATTTTGAATTTGAACACCCTAATTTTACAAGCGTACACTGCTTGGAACTGCCTATTTTCTCAAACATTACCTTAATAATTCTTCTATCAGGCATGTCTTAGACTGTAAATCTAATTGTAGATTGATGATGATGATGGTGGTGGTGATGATGATGATAGATGAAGTCATATGGGCTAACAAATGCAATTCCCTGTTTGGTGCAGAATCCAAACTAAAATACCCCAAAAACAGATGGTTGTCTAGCTTTCCTTCAAACAGCTGTAATGAAGGGTAGTCTACCATCTCTCTGGGGAATTGGTTCCACTGTCAATTTACTCTTATTGTTAGGAATGAACACATACAGAAAACCAATCAACCAGTCAATCCATCCATTATTAAATCAACTTGTACTGAATTAAAATGGCTTCTCTTTGCAACTGATTTATTTTTCTCTCTAATTTGTTTTTTTTTCTAATTGAAGTAGTAGAAGAGATGTATTGAAAAGCAGAAAAGTCCCAGTGCAATTTCACAACCAGAAAGCAAACAAACCCCTTTTGTTTAGGTGCAGAATCCAATTGACTATTGTCGTGACTGTGGAACTTTGAATATCTCAAATCATCCTCCATCCATTATAGATATACAAGAAATTTGCATCTGTTTCTATATAGAATAACATTTCCTTCTGTCATGAGGTTAAAAAAATGATTTCTGAAGCACTAGGTTCAAGTAATAGATGTGTCACTTGTTTAGCTATTTTTCATGGTAAAGATATACAGTAATACTAAAAATCCTCCATTATCATTGGAGGACAAATGATGATAATGCTTCGCCCCCTCCGCCCCTTAAAATACGGGAGATTTTAATTAATTTGAATTCTCACTTACTGCACCATATAACAGCTGACAAAATCAGGGAAGTCTTGAAATGTGGTTCCACTTTGATGGCCTGAATTGCTGGAACCTGCTATTTGAATTCATGAGGATTAACCTGAATTGTATATCATGGCCCAACAAGATGTGGAACATCTCCCTGTTCACATGGCCTTGGGACACAGCAACGATCATCATTTGCCAAGCATCTGAATTTTTTCATATGATCATGGGGATGCTACAAAGGTTGTAAATGTGAAAAACAGTCATGTCACGTTTTTCAGTGCCATTATAACTTTGAACAGTCACTAAATGAACTGTTGTAAGTCGAGGTTGATCTATACTCAGAAAAATAATTATCCATTACATTCAATCAGTCACCTAAGGAACATTTATTCCTTAGACTTGTTAAATTACCAGCTCAGTTTAAACTAGGCAGCTGCAATGGCATTAATACTAGTGCAAAGTTGACAGTTCTTGAAAGGGATTAAATAAATCTATGAAGGATAAGGCTAGCAATGATCATTAATAATGGTGGTGGTGTATTATCTCAGTATCAAAGACAGTTTGCAGCTCTTAATATAATTGCAATTACTTCTCAATTGTCAGTTTATCCAGATGCTCAGCATCTGGTTGGCTGCTCTAAGTACACAGTGCTGGGTTAGTTAAGCTTTTGGCCTGATTCAGCAAAATTCTTATTGTATTCTTCCTTTTTTTTTAGGTTTTCATAGTGATATAAGTGATATAAAGAGTATTTTTCTATGGGTTCAAGAAACTAGAAAATTTTGGAAATCTCAGCTACAATATCTATTTTTTCTATTATCTTTCAGAAACACTTAGTTTCCAAAGACTTGCATAATTTTCTGATAAGACAAAAAAAAAGATGACAGTTTTCAGAATTTCAGAGGTTAGTAACTAGGAACGTAGCCAAGATTTGAGCATGTTCGCACAGTTCTTTTTTCTTGCACTTCAAGCGGCAGATTCTTAAGTGCACTATCACCAGCTGCTTTGGAATGACTATTGCATTCGGAGAAATGAATTGCCAGCAGGCCTGGGAAGACGCTCAAGAAAGAAGCCTGTCATGTGTGAAACAAATGTGGTTCTTTGGATCACAGACAGTTCTCTGGTCAACCCCTGAAAATGAATATGGCACAACATTCTGCTTATCTGGATTTCTGAAACCATGTGATATCTGTCAATAAAACAAGATGTGAATACCCAATGTCCATTCTCATTCAAAGGGCAATTAATTCATCAGTCAAAGCTAGTTAAAGTATTTCCTGAGGCCTTTCCTCACTGCTGACTCAAAGTGCTATTCACATGTCCTTGAGCCAGCAGAAAAAAATAATGTTGAAATGGGCACAACATTAATAAATTGTGTGCCTTTATTTACCGTTTATTGAGTGCCTTACAGTCAGGGACTTATGAATTCTCCTGACTTTGTTATCCTTTTTCCACCAAAAAAAATGACTAGCCAAATGGAAAATATTCACAATTATTCTTCTAAATGAGAGCTGGGGCCGGGGGAAGAAACCAGTTTTAATGGATAGCTAGATGTTTAGCCATCTGTCAAAATTCACTTCAGTTTGGCTCAAGTATTTTGAACAGGTATGTTTAAAGGGCGGAGTAGCAGCTGATATTTGTCATCTTTTTTCAACAATGTTTGAGTACTTCGTGTCCAAAATAAACCTGACAATCAACTCATCACAAGGCTCCTTTTGAGTGCACACACGAGGGGGGGGGAAATGTGCTGAAACCAGAGCAAGTTCTGACCAATAACGACATTGATGGGGTTCTTTGGTTACATATTCAGCAGTAAATATACAAACTGATAACTTATGTTCTACAACAGTTGAATGTTAGCCAACAAGTATGCAGAGAATTGTTCCTCTTTTTACCAGGCAGCAGCTTTGTGGCCACAGCTGGCCAGCTGTTGTTCAGACTGTTCCAGGTCTTGAAGCCAAATATTATTTCATACATCTTGCAGTTACAGGAAGCAATGGGAGTTGAAGGGGACTGGGACTTCCCTACTATGGAAAGCAGAATGACTTTGGAAGTAGCATGCATCGGCCAGAGAAGAGGGGGCATGCCCATGCCAGGCAAAAATGGTCAATAGTTGCTCGGGTAATCCTACTTCTAAGGGTTAATTAATTGCAACGCAGGCCAAATGGTTATGACCTTCAGTAGACCAATAGTTTAAAAATATGGCACAGCTGGTTGCTTCTTGAAGAAGAAAACTTTACCTCTGAAATAGATAAGGACAACTATAAGATGCTTCAGGTTACAGGCAGGAGATGAGAAGACAATGAGAGGAAGATATTGCAGAAGAAACATTGCCAGGCATGTTCATGCCAAAGTGAGTGGAAGTAGGAAAAGCTTTGGAAATACATGTCTCCTGAAAATTCAGAAACAGCATGTGCCCTATAAATATACCATAAATGCATGCTTGCATTTCTAATTAAAGAGTGGCTAAATACAGCTGCCTTGTTTTATAAGGCCAGCCTATTTTTAGTTTAATCATTAGGATCCAGGCTGTATTTTTGTACATATTTATCTCATTCCGCACAACATGGGGTTTGATTTTAAAAAGGAAAATAAACTCATGTCCTCACAAGTCCAGAGGAATAGGGAAAAGAGTGAGACTGATAGAAGCATGTCCTCCCAATACAAGTGTTGCTCCTCTTGTATGTGCATCATGATAGTTCATACGTGTACAAAAGTGGCATAGCTTTCCGCATAGTGCTGCAATACTGCTTTCCTCATTGCTGCTCATAAAAGCAGCAAAGTCCTGCAGATGTTACTGGGTATTATCATCTTGCTCTCAACTGCTGCATGATTCCCTCAAGACCCTTTGGATGTCTTTCCAAGTATGAAGAACTTCCCAAGTATGAAGAACATCCTAAATATGAAGAACATCCTAAGTATGAAGAGCATCCTAAGTATGAAGAACACATGCTTCCTAAGTATGAAGACCCTTTGCATCCTTAATCCTAGTATGAAGAACAAGACCTCATCACATGTGACATGGTCTAGCAAGTCCTCCCTTGACTTGGGAGGATTGAGTTAAATGACCCCTGTGCTCCGCCACATGATTGTGATTTCTAACGATCCCTGGATTTGCTTATGGGGACAGTTGACAACCGAGAAGGTGGCTGACTTGACCATTTCATTTCACATAGGTCAGCAAGCAGCCATCAGAGGAAAATGATTTTTGTTCACAATCGACTTGGGTTAGATTGAAACCAGTGACCCGGAAATGAAAGACTGAAAGGAAAAGGGTTCTACTTTGTGTATGGCCAAACACCACTTCTGTCTCCACCTCACTCATTATCTTGCCACAGCCCGCACCTCCCCTTCCCCCCCCAGTACCCCTCTCAAAAAATTATTAATCCACCCAGTGCCTTCTGTTTTAATTGCAAAGCAGCATATGGAGATCTGTTGTGGTTTTGTTAGAGCCTCAGTACTAACCGTGTCCCCCCGCCCTTTGTGTGCCGATAGATTCATCCTTCAAGAGGGATGCATTGACTTCTGTACTTCAGCAGCCTGATAGATTTCGGAGTGGATGTTTGAAGCAAAGCCTGGCTTAGGCAGAAAATCAATACTAACAGCCTGCCATCATCTGAAGGAGAATGATCAAAGAGGTTTTTCAGACGAAAAAGCTGTGGGGGGGAGAGAGAAAGATATGGATTTTGTTAGCCTCAGCCTCTGTTCCTTGCTGTTGGTACATAGCAGGCTGTTATTACACTGGGGTAGAAGATCTGGAGGGATATCTTTTTTTCATGGAGATCGTCTTATCATAATTATTCTAATTTAGGAGCTTTCTCCTAAAAGATATGATCAGAGCTTAGTTTATGGAAGTGAAGATGATAGGTGTACAATAGCACTGGAATTCTGTTTTACTTTTAAAACCATAATACAATATGACAATACAATACAAATGTTCAGCAGTTGAGATAAAACAAGAAAACATGCCATGTTTTGTGGTAAGAAATGCCACAGTTTAACAATGTCTAGAACAAAGAAATACTTCTTTTTACCTGTCCTGAACTCTCATTGCTCTGCCTCATACCAAAGCCAGTAGTGCTTTAGAAGAGAGAAAGAAATGCTTATCTATTTTCCCAATCTGTACATAGTTTTGTATAAAGTCTACTTTTGCTCATTATCTTCTAAATTAGAAGGTGTCAAACCTTGTAACCTTTTCTTGAAATTATGCTTTTCCAATACCTCAATCAACTACAAAATTGTTCTTCAGATTTGTGGTCAAACCAGATGTGCCCCACATATCATAAATTTAAATGTGGTATCTTTATCTTGGCAATTTCATTGCCTTTCTAATAATCTCCAGCATGGACTTTGTTATTTTGGAGGAGGGGAGTTGGCAATAGCAGATTTCTGTGAAGTTAAGTTTGGAATGGGAGAATGAGAGTACACATCATCATCTTAATTACATTGACGCTCACTAGACTATCTATGTTCTCACGAATAAAGGCAAATTTATATTCTTACCCTAGAGACCTGCAAAACATTTCATGTTTGAAATTGGCTGCTCCAGCATCAAAGGAAGTTGCTTGATACTGTTTTGATCTTACTGGAAAAAGGAGATGTTGATCTTTAGGTCAAAAGACTTCCAATAAGATCAGGACAGAACATTTCCTCTTGACTTGAAATAACTGGTTTCAAATTCACAATGAATTTGTTTTGAGGTTGAAAGCTGTTCCATACAGCAGCACAACAGTGCCATTTCCACACCAGAAGTTGGCCCCAAATTTGCTAATTCAAAGAACTTCTCAACACAATACAGATTGCTATCCTGTCACAGCAGCAAAGCAAAATAGGTGCTCTACCTGCACTTAGATCTTAGGCAAAGGGAGAGACTAGATAGGAAATCTTTGCTAGGGCAGAAGATTCATCAGCAGCAGAGAAGCCATTTTCCAGAACTTCTGTTCCCACAGAAGAGAGAAGACAACCAATTCCCTCTTTCATCTTCTCTGCTTAGGGTTACCAGACATCTGACAAAGAAGTTGTTCTTTTTGAACAATGTCCTCTTTCCAGCAGGTATAGACTTAAAATAAAATATTGTTTGACTTTTTGAGTAATGTTTTAATTTTAGACCGATGTTTTCCGAACTGACCTATCATGAACTGACCTAACAGTCCTTGATACATGACAGGTCACCCAGAGCATCACTGTCACATGTGAACCAGGAACATGTATAAAACAACTTCCACTCCCTTAGGCACTGTAGCACCTAAGCCATGATGTGTGTGTGGAGGGGGGAGAGAAGTGTCAACTTTGAGAATAGCATATCTTTGGTGGGCCCCTTAGCATTAAGTGGATCTTCAGTGCAGTGGTGAAATTTATTTATTTTTACTACCGGTTCTGTGGGCGTGGCAGGGTACTGCAAAATCTCCATTCCCTCCCCATTCCAGGGGAAGGATAATGCAAAATCCTCATTCCCTCCCCACTCCTGGGTGAAGGATACTGCAAAATCTCCATTCCCTCCCCATTCCAGGGGAAGGATACTGCAAAATCCTCATTCCCTCCCCACTCCTGGGTGAAGGATACTGCAAAATCCTCATTCCCTCCCTATTCCAGGGGAAGGATACTGCAAAATCCTCATTCCCTCCCCATTCCAGGGGAAGGATACTGCAAAATCTCCAATCCCTCCCCACTCTTGGGTGAAGGATACTGCAAAATCTCCACTCCCTTCCCATTCCAGGGGAAGGATACTGCAAAATCCTCATTTCCTCCCCACTCCTGGGTGAAGGATATTGCAAAATCTCCATTCCCACCCCACTCTGGGGCCAGCCAGAGGTGGCATTTGCCAGTTCTCTGAACTACTCAAAATGTCTGCTACCAGTTCTCCAGAACCTGTCAGAATCTGCCTGGATTTCACCCCTTCTTCAATGGGAAAGGAGGTCTTTTTGGAGCTAGGGCAAGTGCAACAGATCCATTTCTCTTTTTCATCCCTTCCACAATCCATGGAGAACAGTAGAAAAAGTGAGAGTGGCTCTTTGCTACCAATTTTTTCATCACACAGAGATCAGAGAAGCAACAGCAAAAGTCCTGCTTCTCCCCTCCCCCACTCCATTTTTGGAATTTTGAGAGAACTAGTACTTAGTTCCCACTTCTTTTCTCCTGCTTTTCCAGCCATTATACTTCACATTCTGCATTAAGATAAGTAGAAGTGATGGGTTTTTGATGATAGGACAATCCTGACCCTCCCATGACTAAAAGGAAGAATATTCTGCCACACCAGAATAAGGAATCTATGGCCTTCCAGTAGTTAAACTGAGAGGAACTGCTAAACGCTGCAGTTCCTGTCTACACTCAGTGACAACCAGAGGACTCTGTCATAATCAAGATTGTGAGTAGGAATCAGATCTATCGTTCTGAACACTACAACACAGAACTCAGCAGAGGGAAGAATGGAAATCAACTTTAGGTTCGTGGCATGATGAAAATCAGGTATAAGAAACATGGATGATGAGGATGAGGATGAGGAGGATGAGGAGGAGGATGCTATCCATTCAGTTGTGTCCGACTCTTGGTGATTCTATGAACCAGGTCTCTCCATATCTTCCAATTTTACACTACTTCTTTGAGTTGTTCTATTTTCTAGCTAGTGTCAGCTTAGATGGTGTTCCATCATTGTGTTCTTTGACATTGAAAAGGTTTTTATTTTCCATTTTTTCATTTTCATACACTCACATATATACTGTACATAGCCGGGGCCATACAACATTAAACAATAATCACAGCAATTCCTCTTGTCAACAATACCCAAAAAAATAGAAACCCAATATACCTCTTCCACTCTCCATACACCTCTTTCTTCCACCCCGTTCCAACTTTCTATCTTCCCTCCATCATTCCCCTCTACCCTACTTCCCCTCCCCCTCTGCCACTCCTCTCTCCCGATCCACTCCCTCCCTTCCTTCTCACCCTCCCTCCCATCCTCTCTCCCGCCCTCTCTACCCATCTTTCTTCTATCCCACTCCTCCTCCCCTTGGTGTATTTCCACTATATGTCAATGTACTCAACTTGTCCTATTTTTACAGAGAAATTAAAGAGAAACAGTATACATGTGAAGTGTTCTTTGACAGCCTGATTTCCTTTTACCACTAACTCTTCCAAACATACTCTTGTATGGCTCTTATATGGCTCTTATAGAAGGTCTGAAACCAACAAAAAGTTCACATAGTTCAGTGTTGAGAGTTTAGAGGGAGAAGTACAAAAAGCACAAAGAGAATACCAAGATATTGTTTCAGCACTGATTGATAACTAATTCGTATTTAAAATAGCATATATCTAAGAATATAGCATGGCCCAATCCATGCTATATTCTTGGATATAAGAATAAGGAGATCAAAGCTTTTGCTTCAGAGTGCATTTTAAAAGGCAGAGAGATGTTTAGGGTGTTTGATGTAATGTGAATCCTCAGTGTGGCTCTCCTAACCCCTAGCTGATCTTTTTACCACATCCAAGTGTTAAGGAGTCAACTCAGTGGGGAATTTCAAAAATTTTCTCTACCAGTTCTGTGGGCATGGCTTGGTGTTCATGTCACCGGGGTGGGTATGGTTGCACAACTGATTCATACACAATGCAAAAGCCGCTGGATTTCACACAAAATGGCCCCTGCAACAAGCAGGAACTTCACAATCAGGCACAGCGGATTGTGGCACAGCTGATCGTTAGTAAAAAAAAATGCTTTAAAAGGGTTTTTTTTAAAGTTCCAAAGATTGCCTTGCACAGCTGATCATTGGAACTTGTTTTTTATTTTTTTTAGCATTTTTTTTACTTCCAGTTCTGGCAAACAGTAGCATTTTTTACTACTGGTTCGGGCAAACTGGCCCAAACTGGTAGCATTTCACCCCTGGGTCAACTGCAAGCATCATGACCCATATCTTTGTGTCATATGATTGAGTCTAACCCCACCCATTCATGCCCTGGATTTCTATAAAGGTGAACTGAGTGCGTTCCACTTATAATAAAATGTCCCTGTTACCAAAGGACAGAAAAATCTTGATCTGAGCACCTCATACAATTTTAAATTTGAAACTGAAATATCTTGGGCATTATGGTGGGGGGACATTCACTCCTTGCATCTTGCAGGTACAAAAAAGGAGGTCTCCCTGGATAGAGTTAAACACAGGAATGAGAAGAAATAAAGATCCAGATTCAGAGAAGCTTATAAAAGAGAAATACCCTGGAGACTAGAGCTTTAATTATGAATATTATTGGTGTTCTTCGAGCAGCTGATACCTTTCCCATTAATATCTGTAAATTATTCCTCTGAGACAGGCTTCTTTCTTTGCATCAATTGACATAGGAACATCATGGTTTTTGCATCAAATGGAGATACTTGGCCACATAATAATAACCTACTCAGTATGACTATGGCAAGGTGGATTGCTAATTTTTTTACTACTGGTTTGGGCACGCGTGCAGTGCTTCTGTGCATGCCCAGAAACATCCGTGTGGGTGGGTGGAGCTTCCCACTGCTGCTACTACCAGTTCGCCCGATCTGGGCTGAACCAGCAGCAACCCACTTCTGGACTGTGGCTGTATGTATATAGCACACAGTTGAAAACTGGAAAGGCATGAACTATTATTAAAGATCCATGAGCCTGTCCAGTGGTCTCTTGGGGTGTGAGTATGCTCATTGTAGGCATAGTGTAAAAAAATTAATTATTTAACTTATTCCACTGTAAAATGCTTTAATGATCTGATCTCTCAGCTAAACTCTTAAATTTCGACAAGCCACAGGACAGTCAAGCAAACTGATGAAAACAGAACTTTTCTTTAAAAGCACTGCTTTGTCAATTTAACTGATCTCTGTTAGGTTTGACATCCAGATATAAGAATTTGTTTAGCTATACAATATTGTCTGAATTTAAAGCAAAACAACAGCAAGTTCACTGACCATGTACATGGTGATTTGCTTAATCACAGTTTATTGAGCAAGCCATTTTTGCTTAGATTCAGACCATATGCTAAGCTATAAACATGCTTCACAAATCACAACGGTTGGGGTCACATGCTAAACAAAACCGCCAAATCAAATTATGACAATAATGCACATGTGCAACCAACTAAGAAACTGTTTTTAATTTAAAATTACCTATTTAAATATTAAATATGTACTACAGTAGTTTTCTGGTTGCAAGCACAAGAGTAATAACATAGCAGAAGCAATGTGGTACTGCATAAAGTTGACAAAATAGCAACAATGGTACACTGGAATACCTACAAGAAATATACTTTCTGCAAGCCAGAACTGGTAGGATCACATATAAAGTAATAGAAAATGAAGAAGCCAAAATGTTCTGGGATATTAGAATTCAAAGAAGCAAGCACCTGCCACATAACACTGTTAACGACTGTCAGTAACAAAAGCCAAAATAATATGGACAGTGAATGGAGACAACAGAAGAGAAGAAAAAGAACTGAAAAAAAGATCACATAAAACATCTCCATTGCTACAAAGACTGTAGCAAAAGAAAACAAAAATAGTACCAACAGTGATAGGAGCTTTGAGTGCAATCCCAAAACATCTGGAGCACCACTTGAACACCATGGGCATTGACAAAAACACCATCAGTCAACTGCAAAAGCTAGCTTTACTTGGAACAGTTTACATCCTGCTATGATAACTTTAACATTATTAAACAACATCCGCCTATTCCAGGTTCTTGGGAATGCCAACTCCAGCCTAAACAACTGGCTGACTGTATGACCAATCATTTTTAAAAAATCCCACTTTTGCAGGGGCTCTCTGAAATTTCCCATCATGGACATCATCTCCAGTGAGTAGTTTGCATGACAGGAGATGACGGGAGTTGTTTGGGGCTAGAGCTAATTATTTCTGGGTTAAATAGCAAAGCTGCTTAACTTGATTTTGGATCAAGTATCAATCAAACTGGGCCACAGTGTCTCAGCTTAACCTGGAGGAAAGGCCTGATATGGATTGTGTTGATATAAATTTTTGTCTGCTAGCAACATTGAACTTAATTATATGTAGGTGGAGTCGGGAATTTCCTGTGTCTTTTCTATTCTTGCCCAAAAAAGAATAAAATTGTTGACTAGATTCTTGGTTCTTGTAACCTGTAGACCTTCCTTGACAGGAGGAATACAAACAAAATCTGGCAGCATCTGTTTTATTCATTTTATCAAAATTTCCAAATCTCTTTTTCTGAAGGGTTTATAAATCACGAATTGGTGTTATAGAGACTACTAAATTCTTTTAATGACTGCTGAGATCTTTTAAAACAAGACAACAAAGATTCCAAAAGCAAAGTATAAACCTCATCATTTCTTTCAAAAGTACATAGATCCTCAGTTCAAAGTTTCAACATTTTAACACTTCCAAAGTCTCAATTTTTGTATTGTTTTCTACTCCAGAGATCAGCCAGCATTTTACTGCATTACAGTTTTGTGTCATGGCTTGTCATTTTGCATCTCAACCATGTTGCTATTCAACTAACGGTAAGTGGCTATTTTCCAGGTGCAACAAATACACATGCCTGCTATCTAATTTTATATTTAAATATACTGTACATTGACAAACTATCATTAAATTTAGCATATTTGCTCAGTTTTTCCCTGATAAATGTGTTTCTCTAATTTGCTGTGGTGGGTTTCCATTTTTTTTACTTCCAGTTCATGCACGCAAAGGGTGGGTGGGTGGGTGGAGCCTCCTGCTGCCACTATTACTGGTTCACCCGATCCAGGCCAAACCGGGAGCAACCCACCTCTGGGTCTTTTGTACCTCCCTCTTTTTCAAAAGCCAATCCTTTCCTTTTAAGAAGGGAAATAACACATTCAGTGAAGTAATAACAGAAAAGAAATAGAATCTGATGCTCATATATACTGTATTTTTCTCCTCAGGGAGACTCAGTCGATAACAATAAAAGAATGTGACTTTTCCTCAATATCTGTTTTCAAAGTAGTAATATTGCATGCTATAGTAAAAAGAGGAAGTTTGATCTATTCAATAGATTTAGATCTATTATATCAGTGTCATCTCTGTCTCCAGAAGTTAAGATCCAGCTTTGGCAATTTGATTTCAGCTTTGGGTGGCTGCAGCGAGTCTACTTTACTTAAGGTTGCCTATGAAGAGGGGGTCCACAAATTTTAACTGGCTCTTAATATTGCAATCAGATTGTAGTCAATAGTGGGTTCCAGATCCCGTTGCAAGTGGTATGGTGCAACAGGGCCTGGCATCTACCACATGAACACGCGCAGCGTGCATGCGTACTTACCACCCGCTATGCTCCGTCATGCCTCCGTGACGCTCCAGCTGCTCGGCGGAGCGTCGCACAGGCACCATAAGCTCCATGTGGCTGCTTGAAAGCCCCGAAGAGCTCAAATACCAGTAAGGAGTGCAGGTGGGAGGGTGGACCCTCTGGAGCACCATACCGAAATGGTACCTGTTGCGCCCAGCAGGCACCGGTACGCCTGTACCGGGGCGTACTGGTTGTAACCAACCACTGTTGTAATCCCATAACAATGTGCTGAGTCATCTAAACAAGTTTGCATACCTGATTTGTGATTCCCCAAATAGCCCAGGTTAAATTAGTTCTTGCTTCCACCTTTTATATGGTTTTTTTTATAATTAATTTAGAGATAAATTAATCTACATGAATGTTTTTCAACTATGGTAATTTTAAGATGCATGGATTCAACACCCAGAATTCTCCAGCCAGTATATTGAGGAAATTCTAGGAGCTGAAGTCCGCACATCTTAAAGTGACAAAGGTTGAGAAACATTGGGTTAAACACTCTTTTGGAAATTCATGTAAGCTCTTCATTGCTCACTTCAGAATGTACTATTGAGAATAAAATGAGACCGTCAGTAGGATTAAGCCTGTCCGAATCTTTCTAGCAAAATTGTCAAGTCAGTTCTTTCTTTTCCTTAGAAAAATCAATCCGAACAGCTGGCCTACTGAATAGTTTGAAAATATATAAAGGAAAAATAATTCTCCTTATTAACTCATTTCTGAATATGCCATGATTTATGTTTCTGCTTTCTTAAAAAAAAACTCCTGGCAGTCAGAATCAGACATTAAGAAGATTAAACACTGTATTTAGGGTCTATAACAGTGAGGGCAAACCTTTTCAGCACTGAGTGCCCAAAGCGGAACACACGAGCATGTGCCACACCCCAGAAAATCAAAGAACAGCTGGCTGGCACACATGGTCTTTGGGTTTCCAATGCGCGCCGACCAGATGGTCTTTGAGTTTCCAGGGCTCCAGCACGCACAAAGATTGCCATCACGGGTCAATAATAACATTTGGGATTAGGATGTAGTGGATTTTAAGAAATGTATTGATGTTTTTAATCTGTAACTCCTGTATTTACTCATATAGTGCTAACCTTTCTTATCTGTAAATGAACTCAAATATCACAGAGTATCATTGGCTTGCTTTGACTTTCTTCCTAAGCAAATTGAACCCAATTAAGAACTGGGAAGAAATAAAATAGTGATAAAAAATGCTAAACACACAAACCTAATGCTAAAAAAATAAACATGCTTTGTTTTTGTTTTTTAAAAAAAGCTTTAAAATGCAAATATTTTATTATGGCTCTGGCGATGATTTTATGTCTCTTGTTAGGATGATCTTAGGGCTTTCAGAAGATAGTATTTTCATCAGTATCAGGAGATACTTTTCATCAGTAAATAGATTTATGCACTAGAGCAGAATATCCTACACATCATGCAATGTATATTTGTACTTCTCCATAATGTACAGATAGTCTTCATTTAATGGCCATTCAAAGTTATGACCAACTCTCAAAAGATACTTGTGACTAATCCTCAAAGGTACAACTGCTACCCACATACATACCCCATGGTTCAGTGCTGGGTTTCAATTTATTTTACTATCAGTTTGCTCGTGCTCGCACACAACACTTCTGCGCATGCACAGAAGCGTCCAGGTGGATGGGCAGGGCTTCCCGATGCCACCACTACTGGTTCATCTGATCCAGGCAAACCAGCAGAAACCCACCTCTGCCATAGTTACAGGATTACTTTTCAGGCACTTGGCAACTAGGTAATATTTACAATGGGGAGGGAGCATCCTCCTGTCACATGACTGTGATTTGTGACATTTTTCGCCAGTTTCTGGTGTTCTTTGCAGGTTTCTGGCAAAGAATGCCCATTCGGGAGTGTGGATCTGCTAAATGACCATGTGGTTCATTTAAGCACCATGTGATTTACTTAATAACTGCAGTGACCATCGTAAAATAGCCATAAACTCGAGTTAGGTCATGTGGTAATCCACATAATTATCACAATGGCTTATGACAGGCGTTCCAGACTCAACGGTAGTCACTAAGTGAGGACTACTTATAATATTAGATTTCTAATGTTTATCATGATTATTCTTTGGCTGTTAAAAGAAAATTAAAATAAGAGAGTCAGAGGCAACCATGCTAGACCTGAAACTGAATAACCCTAAAATTAAGGTGATTAAGGCAGTTTAGGTGTCAATGAAATGTAACATTTGAATCTGTCTCATCTCTATTCCCACTACATTTTGAAGAGATGGAACTTATGCAGCAGGGATGTATTGTCTCTCTTTTGCAGATAGTCACTCTTCAGAGTAATCTGCCCCAAAACTGGGACTTTCCAAATGTGTGGCCATGCTGGTTAGGGAATTCTGAAGTTGGCCCACAAATCCAGACAGCCCCTAGTTTAGACAAAACTGCTCTAACAGAATCAAAAACAGTAGGGCTAAGCACAGGAGCATGAGGAAGACAACAAGGTTAGCCAACAGATCCCATGATTCTGTTTGTAATTCTAATGAGGTGTAGGAAAGCCAGACATAATTCCTACGTGCAGAAATTCAGGGAATTGCTGTGATACCTCTGTTTCTAGCAACTTATCATTGCAATCACTAAAGGCCACACTAGCAGCTTTACCACACTCTATTGGCTGCATAGCAACAGTCTGTATGTATGTTGGGAAGCAGATTTGGAGAAGCAGGGAGCCACAGACAAGCTGGCCACTCATGAATGGACTTTCTATTAATATATCTCCAATCAGTAGGATTACATAATACTTTAAGTTGAATGGCTCCTATCCAGAGTTCCAGCCAGCTTAGCAATTTTATTTCTCTCATCCTAGTTTTCAGGTTCTTTCTAGCATTCAACAATGTGTGGTCATTCAAGAGATTGTTAATTTTAATTTTATTGATTGATTTAGTTGCTAACTTTGGATAGGAGTGATTGGCTTAGCTTATTTTTCCCCAAACCACATTTAGGATTATTTATTTATTTATTTATTTATTTATTTATTTATTTATTTATTTATTTATTTATTTATTTATTTATTTATATTTTTATTTATTTATGTATTTATTTATTTATTTATTATTTTTAATTTTTGCTAAACATGGGACTTCCCAGACTATGGTGATGTCAACAAACTGACTGTTCTGAAAGGAGTTTGACCAACCTCCAAAAGGCTATTTTGTTTTAGTGGCTCCATTAGAGGCTTAGTTGGTCAATACCTCCAATTGTTTTTATTTAAGAGTTTTATTAATTTTTTGGTTACAAAAATAAACATTCCATCTTTCCTTATGCAGTTTGTCATCTGGGTACAAGCATCTCTGTGCAACATCGTTCCCCTTTTGCCACATCTTTCACATTCATATTAATATTATTTCCCTAAGTTTAGTATTATAATATATTGAGCATTTAAACGTTATGGAACTCTCCATTTTTCTTCTTAATATCTTCTAGTATTAATATCATATCACCATTAAACTTCATTATTCTCATCATACACATACTAACATACCTCCAATGGTTGTATCGGTAGAGATATTTTCCCAAATATAGTCCTTAACTCTGATGATCACAGAGTAATACACACATGTACATGCTACTACAGTTATGATGTTAAAAGTCACAATCATGGTATTGAATTAACCATTAACTGTTTACGCAAATACCAACACTGTATGAATTGGACAGTTTGATTCTATAGCAGTGTTTTTCAACCTTGGAGACTTTTAAGTCCTATGGACTTCAACTCCCAGAATTCCCCAGCCAGCTGTGCTTAAAGTCTCCAAGGTTGAGAAACACTGTTCTATAGGCTTCGCCAGAATACTGGTTTAATTCAAGAGCGAAATGATCCTATGATTATTTTCAATAATTACATTTTCAGCTCTCACAGCTCAGCTCATAGAATTTAAATTAGCTGAATTTTTTTTTTATGTTCACAGATTTGGCGAATGTGGGGGTACAGAAGGGGCCTGCCATAAGGAGTTATCAAGATCTGAAAAATATGGCTTTGTTTGCCAAAGGCATCAAAGCTCTCCCCAGCTTGACTGCCTCAAACATATGGGAAGTAAAATGCCCCAAATCCAGAATTAGCTGGAAGCTACTAAGTTTGAGAAAGAAGCTCCATAAGTTCTTCCTTTGGGGGATTATTTTCCTGTCGTGCAAAGCCAGAATAAACTATTTGGCCCCTTCCTGGTCCTTTGGTTATTGAAGAACAGGACAAAGATAGACACTTTGGCTTGCATCAAAACGCAAGCCATTTCAGTCCAAATGTTATATGACAAATGCCATCTTTAAGGATTTCTCTATTACTATGCAAATATTGTTTTCAAGCTGTTTTTGTTTTTCTCTCAGATCTGTGTGCTTTCCCATGAGTCAAAGAACTTGCTTTTATTGCTCAAAATAGTTTAAGATAGTTGAGGCAAAGGGTAAATCTAGTAAGTGTGATGAGTGTACTTTCAATATACTGGTCTTAAACAGTAATGGTGGGCTATACATTCTTGGGAATATTAAAAGTCTGAGATTCATTAGGAAATAATTAATCCCAAATTGGTATTTATTCTGCAGAAATCTCCTTTGGCTGATTAGTATTACTATTATTTTGAAAAAATATTTTCAAAGAGTTGTATTTTATTAGTAGTAATAGAAGTAATAATACTAGGAATACCATTGCTACAGGAATAAAAAAGATATTCCTTGAGGCTATTTGGCTAAAAAATAACAAAGTTCTAATAGATTGTAGAGTAATTGTTTTGTTGCTGGGATCACAGTTTGGTGACTTTGTGGTTTCATTTGCATGTTGATTTTTTTTTTTTTGTTTCTCTGAGTCCTGTTTATTTAAGTAATTGTCATCTCCTTTCCTGTCCTTTGTTGACCTCAGGAAACAACATTATTGAAAAAATAAATCTTGTTTCCATTTTGGGATTTTCATTATCTACTAATTTGAGCTGCCTAGACTTCCGTGAAACGAGCAGAAAGGCAGGCTAAGTTGAATTTATTCTTGAGTAAAAGTCAATGTCAGACCTGCAGCCATCTTTTCTTTTGGATCTTTGGCCTGCCACACTTTCTATTATTCTACTATTATTCTGCATTTTCTATTGTGGGAAAATGGGAGGGAGGATTATACGAGTTGGATGATATGTAGCCATAACAAAATTCTTTACAGAAAGCCAAGGTCATCCTTTGTCTCTGCACCTGGCCAGAACTGGATGGGTGGAACTGCCAGCATCGCAGTGGAATATTGAATCATGTGATGGACTTGTGAGTGTGGGGGCAAGATCTTGAACTTTCAACTGGGTGGGGAAAACCAGGAAGCTTTCAGATTCCCAGATGTGCCAACATGGTTCTCTTAATAAATTGGAACTTTGAGCAATTCTTTTCCTTGGACTCTGATTTAATTTTGGATGCTATTTGGACCTCTGACAGTCAACACACCTTCTACTTGAAGAGCTGGAGAGAAAACCAGAGAATGGAAATATGGCATTTCATTTTTTCCTTTGAAAATCCTAATCCCTTGTACCGATAGCAGTCAAGTTAAATTGTAGTTTAAAAAACAACAAACAAGATTTTAATGCTTAAAAAGAAATGTGTTTATTGGTGACATTTTCTCAGAACATGATCAGTAAAATTGAAAAGAAGGTGAAAATGAAACTGGAAAGCCAACATAGAGCAAGAGTTGGGGTGAAATTTTTTGTGGCTAACTGCTAGCAGAAAAGAAAGAGAAGGTAAATGAAGGATGGAGGAACAAAACAACTCATTCTCTGCTTGTCTTCCAATATTTTTCATCTCTAAACAAAAAAAAAATAAGGATTGGATCCATTGAGTAGTCTGACGGGGCAGCGGGGGTGGGGGGGAAGCTAAGTTTGAAAGTTTACAGTGTGAAATACAAATGCTTGCATTATTTAATATGAACTAATGCAATGTCATCATTTCTTTGCTATCAGGTTCCTATTAATGTTACTGGGATTTTGATTCCATGTCATCACTTTCAGTTTTCAAAAAGGGGAATTCATAGCCAGTAGTTGGCAGCATCTCTTATTATTTTCTTTTTTTTTTTCAGATCTCCAAACAAATAGTTCTATTTGGAAACATCATTGTTAACCAGATGTCATTGACCTCACTTCCTCCCTTGGTTTTTTTTTAAATTTGTCCCCTAACAGCTGGCAAGAATATCAGCTCCAGTTATTCACTACAAACACATCTTTTTGTTTGTCTCCATATAAAGGGATCAAAAGGGAAACACAATGGGATAGATTTATTGCAGACAAAAGGAATACGTCTTTAAGATCATTAGCCAATGGCCAATCATTTCCATAGTGATCAACAAACCATCCCAATGACCTTTCTTACCTTTAGATTTGACATCTGTTCTTCCTGAAGTAGAAATCTTTTTAACAGAGCATATTTTTCCAACCATTTTTAGATACCACAAGTGTATTCCTAAAGTAGCCCAAACTGAAGAATTGAGAGTTGATTTGGAGATAAGTGTTTTGGTAAAGACAAAGGACAAAATGGCAAATACTATAGCCATCTTCTGCACAAACATCAAATATGTATTTGTGTAATATGTTATTTTTCCACTATTTTGAATTAAATGTTGGTTTAAATGACTTCATTAGATTTCTAGGAGTTGCAATCTTAGCATATTTTGAGGTCATCCCATAATTCTTTCAGTTCCCATAATGGCTGAGAATTATAAAAGTTGAAATCCCATCTATCCAGAGGAATACAACTCAAAGGAAATTATTCCATAGTTTTATAACATTTTCCCGTCCTGGAAAAAGAAGAGGAATATGAACTATTCTGAAGACAAACAAGATTTTCTTATAACTGACAAGTGTTGACACCAGGTTGTCCAGACAGCCAGCTCAAGCCCTAATATCCTAAATTTAGGATATCCTAAATATCTTAAATAACAATCCTCATGTTTGAATAGATTGAATAGTTTGTTTTTTAAGAAAAAAGAATTTTCCATGCCAAGTGTAAAGTAAACTGGCATAAATTTTACACATTCTGATTTTTAAAGTAGCGTTCGTTTATATTCTCTTAGTTATAAAGTCACTTATTCTATCATCTTATAGCACATATTTATAATAATGCAGAAGAAATTCATGATAAAATGACAAGAAGTGACACTGGATTTCCTACCCCTCCTACCCCGCCACCCACCCACAAACAAACAAACCTTGTTGCTCTTACTAAGTTAATTTTGGCATACGATTTCTGGCAAAGAATGGTAGTGATTTCATCACTTCCAGAATTGTAAGAAGCCATGGCATGTTTCCATAGACTACATTTCACATTTCAGATTCATGATATTTGGTCCAATAAAAATGTCATTGTAAATTTAATTATGTTATCTGTTATTCTCAGCTTCCCCACCTTAAAATGTTTCCATCAACTTGCAGGCAAGGGCCAATACTTGACTTCTTTTAAGCCATTGGCTAGTGATTTCTAACCGCTGGCATCTAACTCAGTCGAATCTAACTTGCCAAAAGTGCACTCTTGCCTGAACACATTTTTATCAAGAAAAACCAAATCTTCTCTAATTCAGCATGGATTGAATTGAATACATTCAACAGCCAGAAAATGTTGAGTATCAAATCGAAACAAACAAATAAAATGAACAGGTGGGTGAACTGATAGGATTGTATGAAGTCTACATTTTCCCTGAAGTCTACTGTTTCCCTGAAAATAAGATCCTGTCTTATTTTCTTTTGGGACCCAAAATAAGCCATAGGGCTTATTTTTGGGAAACACGATTTTAGATTGATCAGCCTGGCTGGGCACCCTGCCTTGCGGCGCATACACAGGGGGACTGATGGTATCCAGCAGCAGTTGCAACCCACCTGTGCCTCGGTCTTTGATCAAACTTGAATAAAGCAATTGAGAAGTAATATTGATCCTGGCCAGTGTAAGGGGTAGTGTAAAACTAAAGATTTAGTGGAACTTCCTAAATCACTTAAAATTAATCACTCTACTTTGGCACAATCTCTCTCACAGAGTTGTGAAGAACAGTTATGTATGGTTCCTTGAGGTCATTGAAGAAAGACAAGGTATCTATCTAACAAATTGGGAAATGTATTTATATTAATTTCTCCTTTTGCCACTTCTACTCTGATTCAAGTGGAATGTAAGGCAATATAACCAAGTAAGCCATTATCCATTTGCAAATTTGGTTCTGATATATTGTATTTATGTCAATATTTGTGTTTCTAATAATTCTAAAGTCTTTTTATAGCGAGCCATTCATCAGAAATCTTCTTTGGGTTTCCAAAAGATATGTTTATATTGCTCATATGCAGAAAGCAAAAAGCTAAGTTATTAATTTTGCTGGAAAGTTATAACTTTGAAGGCTATATGTTAACCAAATGAAGAATGACACTTTTACCCTTTTTATTTTAAAATTTTAAAAGAGAGAGAGAGAGAGAGAGAGAGAGAGAGAAGGAAAGTAAAGGAAAAGGGAGGAAGGAAGGAAGGAAGAAAAAAGAAAGAAAGAAAGAAAGAAAGATTCGTTGAATATTTGATGATAAAACCCTCTGAAAAAAAATAGATCTTGATCCCTTAACAAAAACCAATTGAAAAAAAGGCAACTTGTGGTATATTAACAGCTGTTGAAAGCACCTGTTCTTTATCCTCATCATTACACTTCCTGTAACATTTCTGGAAAAGGCTGAGAAAATCTTTGTGTCTTGCAGAAGCAGTGGCTTCTTTATAATGGCATTTCCATGGTAATTGACTGGCATATTTCAGCTGTGAAAGATATTGTTTTTAATGCTCAAAGAAAACCTTTCTTGCAACAAAACAGTAAAAGTCCAATTTTCCCTGCATGGTGTTAACACCATTTTATGCTGTAGCTTCCATGCAGAAGTGGCTGGGAAATCTGTCAATGAGTTTAATGGTTTCATATGTACCAGCAGTCTTTTAGCTCAGCCCTGATAATTCACAGTTTGGAAAACTTTTAGCCCTCCAGTGGTTTCTGGACTCCAAATTCCAGCATCTTTTATCTTTAATCATGCTAGGAAGGTCTCTGGGAATTGGAGTTCAGCAACATTTGAATTACATATTTCCCTGTCCAAGCTTAGTTTGAGTGTTTTCCCACCTCAAGTGAAGAACAATTGCTGTTAAGGATGTTTAGTGGGATGATGTCATTGGGTAAGTGAAGTAGCCAAATAAAGCTATCATTAAGCCAAACAGTCCCCCATAGGTTCCTAATAGAGTTTTGTCCTGTGTTCTAAGCTATAATTAACTGTTAGAATTTACACTCATAATAAGCAAGACAGACCATTCCAGACACAATATTGTCATTCCATTTTCCTATTTGAAAAGCAGTCAAAGACAAATCATTGATGGTCAGAACAGAACTGCGTTTCTGGGAATTGAGTACTGCAGCTCAACTATTAGTGAGCAAAGTCCTTAATGAGGATCTCCTTTAAACTGTTATATTATTACATTGATTATCCTCCCCTCATATGGCTCTTCCAGGTGATTGACACTTTTCAGAAAGTTATGATGGTAGCCACAACTAATAGCCTTAAACTAAAAGATTAATGGATCTATAGCAGGGGTGTCAAACTGGTGGCCTATAGGCCAGATGCGTCACATACAGGTCACGCTCACCCCAGCGAAGGGAAAAAGGTCACTTGACGGCAACATGATGCTGTGAGTTTGACACCTGTGATCTATAGCATCCGTAGATTCTGGGGTGCAAACAATGCAGATGATCTTTGGATGGCAGCATATATTCCTGATTTTTCACCCAGGTCTGGTAGCCATAATTTTAAAGATTTATAACTCTGTAGAATACAGGAAATCTAATTATGAACTTGTGATGAGTTTCTTGGAGGATACAAGATTAGACGGATCTGAAATCATTATTTATTAGGTATGCTCAATTCTTGGGCGGTGTGGTGGCTCAGTGGTTAAGACACTGGCTTGTTGGCTGGAAAGCTGATTAACTAGGTTCAAGTCCTGAGTGTTGCGCATTGGGGTGAGCGCTATTTTTTGCCCCATGCCAACCTAGCAGTTTGAAAGCATGTAAATTCAAGTAGGTAAATAGGTACCACTTCAGTGAGAAGATAACAGGTCTCCATGACCTCATGCTGACCACATAACTGTAAAAATGTCTTCAGGTACGCTGGTTCAATGGCCTTACAATGAAGATGAGCATGACCCTCTGTAGTTGGTAATGGCTAGTGAAATAAACACCTCAGGGACTCCTCCCCTTCCTACCTCTGAATTTTAAGAACATGGGATGTAAGCAGAAAATTGACTTCTAGGCGTGAAAATATGTCCCACATGTGTAAACCCAAATGGATAGCCAAAGTTCCATTTTTGTCACAAAGCTTTTAGAATGGTCAGATTTTTTAAAGTCAGGAGCTGAGAGCTCCCTTTCCACTGTATAGTTTTATTTTTAGATGTTATCAAGAGGCAAGATGTCGTATTTGAAGAGTGCAGATTAAAAAAGAGAGAGGCTAAGCTAAACTAAACAAAAGAATTCCTTTTGTTTAGCTCTAACAGCATTTTTAAAACTCTAAATACTTCACAGGTCACTTCTATAAAGTAAATGAAAAGCATTTTTTTCTATCAGTTTGAATTATAAACTTTTTAGTTAAATACTAAATGTATGTCAAAAATACAAGTGCATTTTGTTACGGTAAGTAAACCATTGGGGTTTTTTCCACACACTTATCAAAACAGATCTGTTCATTTGAACTTTGTGAAAACATGTTGTTACAAAATTATGCCACAAGACAAATGCAAGTGGACAACAATCCTTCAACAGCAAATTTGAACAAAGCGTGGTATTGTCTTTCTCAAGAGGAAATGTCAAAAGAACTCTTGCATTTGATAGATAGACAACCTAGATAAACCTGCCCAACCTCTGGATGCTCCCAGCTGCTGTTCAAATAGATAACACTTCCTGGAATTAATTCAGAGCCAACCTGGGCAGCATTACACAAATAGCCTGTCAGTATCTAAGACTGTATTGCTTTCCCTTTCGTTAAAACTAGAAAGCAAGAAAGCAGGATGAAGTGTAAAACAACATTGTCAGATTAAATGGACCAAATCTAACACTAAAGGAGACAGGGAGGAACCCACTTAAGTCAATGGACTTGAGCAAGATTCATCCTGGATTAGATTGTAAGCATTTCTTAAAGCATCTCTTGTGGCTGAAATAGTGATGGAAGAAGCATTAATGATTATCCTCAGAAGGAAGCCTGAGTTGGTGACCTATGGGTACTTGAGAGTTTTAGTTGCATATCAGTTGGTATAATTTTGGTCTTTTTGCCAATATAATTTAGGGGATGTTATGTGCAAACTGCAATAATCTATTCAATTACACAATGCTTTAAACAATCCTTGAGTCACTGCCATTGGCTTGGAAATTGCATTTGGATTTTCTCCTCTTTTCTATGATACTGTTATGATAACAGATCATAAATAAATGAGCTAAGAAGATGAAAGGAAAGTATTTATTTCCAGAGCTTTGACGTTAGCTGGTTTTTAACCATGTTACTGTTATTAATTGTGCATTAATATTTTTTAGCTTGGCTATTCTTGCTTTTGATGTTGAGTCTCTTAATCATTGTGTAAAGTGAAGGTCGTATTTTCAGCTATTGTTTCACCCATTGGTTACAGCTACAGGGTAAATATATCCTTTGCTATGACCAAAGGAAACTAAAATTCAATAAAAATTACATGTTGCAGTATCCATTGAGGAATATGTGATTTATGTGTAATGATCCTGGAACTTCGATCAGGAATTAGAAGGCTAAAGTTGTGGCTATCCTATCACAACATGCTGCTGTTCCTACATTGATGAATTGGGCTGATTCTTGGTTGCTTGTGAAATGTGGGCTTTCTGGATAAATGTATACTACACAGGTTGTCCTCATTTAGTGACTGTTTCATACAGCAATTGTTTACAATTACAACAATGATGAAAAAGCAACTTTGCTGGTCTGTAAAGCAAATGACAGTTGAAGTAAGTTCATAGATGCAGTCATAGTTTCATTTAGCAAGTCATTTGTTTCACAACCAACTTACCAGTCCCAGGTGTGGACTGCTTGTATGATGCTGCTTTATACTGAATTGGGCCATTGGGCTATGCAGTTATGTTATTTACTTTGGCAGCAGTTCTGAAAATAATAAGGAGATGTTTTCCCACTTCCACTGAGAAACCAACAGATTTGGAAGATCACTGATTCTATATGGAAGACTTGTTCTCCATATCCACTTTCATTTTGAAAAGAATTTTCCTCTTTTGGCTAGATTAGGACTTATACTGTGTCACTAACAGAGGTGGTATTCAGCAGGTTCTGACCAGTTCTGGAGAACCAGTAGTGGAAAGTTTGAGTAGTTCAGAGAACGGTAGATACCACCTTTGACTGGCCCCCGCCCCCATCTATTCTCTGCCTCTTGTGTCCCATCTATTCGGGAGGGAATGGGGATTTTGTAGTATCCTTCCCCTGCCACACCCACCAAGTCATGCCACGCCCACCAAGCTACATCTATAGAACCGGTAGTAAAATATTTGAATCCCCTCACTGGTCACTAAAATAGCCAACATTAGTCTTTTGAAGTTCTTTTTACTTTTTTCTTAATTAAAGAAAAAAAAGTGGAAGTTTCAATGCTAGTGAGGAAATTTTCTAAGGTATAGATTTTCACATCTATACAAAGTGTGCAAGACACAGTTGAAAATTCCAGAAACTTTATAGAAGGACTAGCAGTGATATGCAATTGCAGTTGTAAGATTCAATTCTTTCTCTGGCCATTTTTTTTGTTACTGATTACAAAATTTGGTGTTGCACAGCTTAATTACATTTGTGCAGCTATGACGGTAACAAATTCATTTTTCTCATTTTCCTTCTTTTTTCTAATATTCTTTCTTCCTCTTTTGGTTTCTTTCATGTGAAGATCATTTGGATTATCTTCATAATCTGTTCATAGTAGTATTCACTCAGTCAAATTCAACTCATTTTGGTACTGCAAGAAATTTGAGGATTCTTTCATCCTTATGTCTGTTCGTTATACTCCTGTTTGGAGAAAAATCATGCGTTGATAGAATTATCGAGAAAACCCTGTGTTTAAAGACATGTGTATTGTACCAAAATATACTAGAATTTAATAGAAATTAAATTGGAATTTAACATTTTTACAAATGTGGGTTTTTAATTAATAACAGCAAATATATTTTTGTGCATATTCATTTTATTTTTTTCCCATTATATGTTTGTTTGGATATAGGTTAATAAAAACTAACTGGCTAAATATATATATAAAGAAAGTTCCTTGAAGAAGACAAGATCAGAATTTCTTAGTTTTTTTTCTTTAAAGAAACAAGATTATGCACGCACCATACCAAAAAATGAAGCTACAGGCATCCATTTACGATCCATATTTATTAAAAAATAAATCCTGTTTCACTGCTATGAACGACATTTTGGTAAAGACAGACTTATTAAACACTATCTCAAACCAAAACAGGACTGAAAGAAGCATGATAGTATATAGGATGTTTTAGAAGCATGGCAACAAGAAAGCCTTTTAACTGGGCTGTTAAAACTAGAACTCTGAATCAACACTGAAATATCTGTGATGTGAAACAAGTGTATATGTGCAAAATGTGATTTACCCACCATTCTATACAGTGAGCTTGTCATCGCATAGTCTAGTGTTAGGCCTTTCAGAAAGCTTCCAGAAAGTGTCCACTAGTTAGGTATTAGCAAGAAATTAAAAGCCATAAATTTTTCCCAATAGCTTTAAGTGTACTAATTTATTCCTATTCAAGTCTTGTGATTTTCTAATAAACTAGGTACTCAGCAGAGGTGGGCTTCAAAAATTTTAGCAAAGGGTTCTCTGCCTAGTTGCTGGGTGGGCATGGCTATAGTGAGCATGGCCTATTCAGTTCCTGCACCCCGGGGGGGGGGGGATTTTTGACCTCTCCAGGTTCTATAGGCATTCCTCGAGCTTCCAGGAGGGCAAAAACAGCCCCCTCAGTTTCTGGAGGCTTGAAACAGGCCCATTTCTGGCCTTCCCAAATTTCCTGTAGACCCATTTTTTGCTTTTCCCAAGTCTCCGTGCGCGCCCTGCACTTCCCTGCATCCAAAACAGGCTGCGTCGGGATTCCTGGGGGGGAGGGCAGGGTGGGAGGAGCTGGCCAGGAGTGGGATTTGGGGGTTCTCTGAACTGCACAGAATCTTAAAAGAGGTTTTCCCGAACCCCTGTGGATCCCCAGCAGCCACCCCTGGTACTCAGCGTTTTTGCAGGTAAACCCCCAAAGCCCAAGGTTTTTTAAAATATTTTCTACACAGTGAATAAATAGGATAGCTATGTTCCAAGTATAAGCAAGTGTTCACGTTCTACCACCATAAACCTGAAACAGTTCTAATTGAATGCTAGTATAAACAGTAATAAAATCATAGAATTTGGAAAGAGCCATAGAGGTCATTTAATCCAACCTTCTGCTCAGTGCTTTATGTGCTTTTTGGCCCATAATCCTCATTTAAATGTGAGAAACTATTCATATTATTTATAAAACTGATCTAACCAACCCAATGCTGAATCTCAGTTTGCTCTTTCTCAATGACACAATACTTCTATTATAGGCCTGCACCTTGCTTTGCTTTTCTGTTGATTACTGTCCTATGGAAGCACAAAACTATAAGGCTTTGATTGTACTACACAGCTGATCTCTCCAGGGCCCCTACTGCTAAGGCCTTTTAAGTTGTAAAATTAATTAGTAACAAAACATGGAATTTCAAACAGTAGAGAAAGAATGGCAGAATCTGGGGGTGGAGTCAAAAGAGGGATCAGCCTAGAATCTCTACATAGTCATAATCAACTAAGCCCAATCTCCCTTGAATTCCGTTGATATTTATCTAAGCCCAAGCAGGTGCTGTTAGTTCCTGTGCAGTCATGATTAGCAATATATCAATTTAATTAGACCTTCACATATGGACCTGATCTTTCACGCCTGACACATACACTGCCAACATTGTTTTCCTTGATGTTGCTAATGTACCAATAGCAGCTTCTCAACGGTGAATGTGCAGAAGTGTTTCGCAAAAAAAACCAAGAAAAGCATATGCCTTGGATATCATTAATAATATTTATTTTGGAAAAATATTTTTAAAATGAATTTCTTTATTAACAAAAACAGTAAAAAAAACCTCAAATAACATTTTGCACAATGTTTCATAAATACATTATATACAAAAAAAGTCACATAGACCCGAAGTGCCTTTGTACATATTTACCAAAAAAATTAAATTATCCCCCCCAAAAAATCACAAAATACCCCAGCTTTACAAATATCCTGAAAATAATTTTTACAGATTAAAAAAAATAACACACTTTCTTTTCCCCACCTAATAAAAACACATTTTTAGTATAAAAAAGGGACAGTAAAGGCAGTGTCTGTATCTCAAGAATCAACTGGCTCATAGAATCCAAAATACACACTCCAGGCAGTGCACACTTCTTGTGTAGGAATTCAGTCCGTTCATTTAAATACATATAGGGGGAAAAATCAACTGACCATAGTGCAATGATAAATCTTCATAAAAGGCAGTGCAACAGGTATCTTTGAACACAGAGCCTGACCTAGTGTCCGTCATGTATTATTTGCAGTCCCTTTTGCTAACTTCAGTAGAGAACCAGCTCAGTCTGAATTTAGTTTCTCAGCAGCAGTCAGTGAAGGAATCTTTCTCCCTTTTCTTGTTCAGCAGCATTCATTGGGGCATATCACCTTTGAAAATTGTTTCAAAACAACAATTTTGCCATGTCATCTTTTTTTTTTACACCTGCAAGAATTCAAGAGAGACAGGGTGAAAAAACAATCCAAGGATACCCATTAAGGCATAAAAAGGTAATTGACTTGATCATTAGGAGAATCAAATATCTCCCCTAGGTGAGGCATTTTAAGGAAAGTGGTTTTATTTCCCACCCACCCACATTTCTGCATGGGCAGGGTGACTAATGCATTTTATTGGACTGAACTGGAAGATTGGAATCCACCCACCAATGGCTATTGATGGGATGACAATACCGCATATTATTATGGGGAAGATTTATAATTTCATGGGCCGTAATTTTGAAATTACCCTACTAACTCATCCTACAAAGCAGATAAACCATCATTAGGGCTTCCATTGAACAAACTGAACTGCATCAGAGGAAATGGTGCATTAGTGCAATGGTGACAGGTTTTGAGCCTGGGAGAGAATATATCTACCTCCGTTGCTATGATGCATTCATCTTTCTCTTCTGATATGACATACACTGACTGGTACTTTGTGTCTTTTGAAGTGGAATATACCGATTCTGGCCGTTTCCTTTCAGATGTTTCACTGCAAAGAGAAAATTTCAGATGAGGTTGGTTTCGCGACAAATTTCAATACACCCTCAACTTTTGGCAAATTAAAAACCTGACCCATTTAACCACACTCCTCTAACACTCCCATACCTTTTGGGCTGTACTGTTTTTTTCTCCTCTGCTTCCAAATCATATGTTTCCCCCTTAGCTTCACATCTCCCATGATCCTCTTTAACAGTGTCCTCATGCTTGAGGTCATGGACTAAATTGTAATCCACTGACGGGTATCTGACTTTGTAGCCATTTTTGTCAGCATTTTCGCTGTGGAAGTCTATTTTCTTGTTCGTATTCTTAATCTGGGTGGCACCAATGACACTTATGGAGATGTCCTTCTCTCGCTGACAGTTGGCCAGGTTGTTCATGGTCTCAACTTCACTCCTACAGGCATCTTGCTGAGGGTGCTGCTTTTGTGTTTTGAGGCGAAAACAGACTACGATGGCAGCGCAGCCCAGCAACAGCATAAGGACCAGGATAATTCCAGCACACACTGCAATCCAAGGAAACTGGGAGCTCTGACGTTCTGTGTACTGCTCGGTGATGTCAACAATGACTGCCCCTTGAGGGGGTTCAGGAAGCAAGAACTGGCAGTTGAGGCCCCCATAACTACGTGCACATTCACAAACGTAACGGTTGTTTCTTTCGTGGCAAGTAGCCCCATTGTGGCAGGGATCATGCTCACATTTGCTGACAGGAGTGCTACAGTTCTTTCCATTGTATCCCGGAGGGCAGGTGCAGGAATAGTCATTGACTCCATCTTGACAGGTCCCTCCATTTAAGCAAGGAAATGAGGCACAATCATCCATGTTGTCATCACAGTGTCTTCCAGTGAAGCCAGCTTGACATTGGCATATGTAGGAATTCATAAGATCCACACACTGAGCTCCTGAAAAGGTTTGGAGAGGGCAATGATAAATAGGAGGAACTAGTCATAGGAACTGACAATGCTATTGATCTATTATATCTACCCAGGATACTGCTTATTTACAACAAGCCTACAAAGAATAAGAAACAGGCACCATTCAAGGAAGATCATCCAAACAATTTTATGGATTCAAGAAGACCAGGATTTACAAACTCAGTACCTCAGAGTTCATTGCTATAGAGCTTTTTACTGTTGGCATAATATAGTTAATTTTCATAAGAACATAACAGGAATGAATGAATTGATGGCACATTCTTCTAGGCCAGTGTTTCTCAACCTTGGCAACTTGAAGATGTCTGGACTTCAACTCCCAGAATTCCCTGGCTGGAGAATTCTGGGAGTTGAAGTCCAGACATCTTCAAGTTGTCAAGGTTGAGAAACACTGTTCTAGGCAATCATATTACCTGTCATATTACTTGTCAGTCTGGATATTTTTATCACTATTTTAAAGGCAGTCTTCTATTACTCTAATGCAGAGGTGAGGAATTGTGGCCCTTTTATGACTTCTAGCCTTCAACTTCCAGAATTCTTGAGGCAGCCATGCTGGCTTAGGAATTCTGAGAATTGTAATCCACAAATCATAAAAGGGCCACAGTTCCACCCCCCTACTCTAATGAATGGGTGTTTCGAGTATTTAAAAATCAGGTCACTTATCTGGCTGCTTTTAAATGTTGTGGGGGTTTATATTTGATTAGCATAATATTGTCCAAGCAGCTAAGAGCAAAATAAGTGACCAACAGCTTTAAAACAGAATAAAAGCCTTCAGGTTATTTTAAGTACACCACAGAACCAATGTGGAAGCACATATTCTGAGCTGGGCCACCTCAGGCTATTTTTGTACACAACAGAAAAGATGTTTTTTTGATACATGAAATAAACAAATGAAATCTCCCTAAACATTGCAAAAGTAAGATTATTTTTCCCACCCCAATTTCTTGTTTTCTACACCATGCCCCCCCCCCCCCGGCCAACTTTAATTAAACTAATTGAAGTGGGGCTTAATGTATTATGGGAACATTAAAAAGAGGCTAATTCAGTCAGTTAACTAATTCCAAGACTACATTTAGCCTAAATGGGATCCACTGCTGAAAATGGATAAAGTACTTCCTATCAACTGCCTTGGTGTGGAACACCAAATCCTAGTCAAGTGCCTTATTTTGCACAACCATCCCATGAAGGGTGGGAGAGCACGGCCCCGTGAAAAAGCTAACCTTTTCCTTATAGAAGGCATCATAAATGTTATCAGCACACAGTATTCCTTCCAAATACTCTGACTGAAGTAGCTTGAGCCTCCCTCTTTGCTGCATCTCTAAGCAAAGAGAAGGGAATGCAGCTTTCTCGATAAGCTTTGGGTTCAGGTCTCAAAGTCTCAAGCACTTCCTAAAGGCAGAGAGTGGGATTCTGTTCTTCCCAGATATGACTATTTCCTAAGAGAACCCCCCCAGCAAACCTGTGGGGAAAGGGCAACTGTCTGTAGAGATTTTCAATCATCCAGGTCACAGTTATTCTAAAGGTGCTTTTTCCAAAGGCAACTGGACTTGTTGTTGTTTTTTTCCTTTGAAAGTATTTTACTTCTCATCCAGGAAGCTTCTTCAGTTCTTGGATGAGAAACGAAACAAAGGTGGGGAGAGAGGAAATCTAATTGCCTTTCGGAAAAATCTCCTTTGGGAAAGACCAAAAGCACCTTGGGAAAAGTCCCAAATATGAACTTTTCACCCATAGATTAAAGTGGAGCATTCAAGAAAATATTGTTACTACCTGCTTTAATTGAAAAGGATAAACTGACTCATCAAGTCAGTATCATTGAGCCCGGTACTTCAAGATCAAGTGACAGTCAGTTTCATCACCAATCAGATGGACTGAGACTTCAACACCTCTAGTAGGCATCATGTGAGGATTGGGTGGCATTAGGCACCATGTTTATAAGGACTGCATTTTTGCTAAAGAGGGGTATACCCTCTTTTTTTCAAGGAGGAAGGAAAAAACCTGACATATAACTCAGTCTTCTTGAATCTGATGTCCTCTCGCTATGTTGAACCTCATTTTCCATAATCCCTCAGCCAGCAGGCTCAATGGTGGCTGAACTGGGGGAATTATAAGAATTGAAAGCCAACATGACTAGAGGAAGCTGAGCAAGGCGGATAAAACTTCTGAGAAATGTTATTGCGGAAATGCCATTCATATTAAACGCGCCCTTCTTCTCCGTACGAAATGCCAAAGTAAAATTTCTCCAAACGGGAGGGGAAAATTGAGTTGGTGTCTTTTTGTGTTCTTATCAGTTTCACGGTTTTATAAAAAGCTGCACAACACCTTCAGAATTGTTTAAAAATCACTGAAGAGTGTCAGGCTTACTCTGAAGACCACGCACTCACAAACTGTCGCTTCTCTCCCACAGAAACCAGTGTGGTTCAGCAAACTTCAGCGCTGCTTGGATCCCTCTCTCTTCCTCCATTAAATCAAGGCATCTCATTATAGCATGTCAAGGGAACTGCAGTGAGAAGTTTACTCTCTTCCCTTAGAAGTTAAGTGAACTGCAGCAGGAAGGTCATTCACTTCCCATGGATGTTTAGGGCAAAATGGCCATTAACGTGAATGGGTGATCAAATACAGGTACCGGTTTGGCTTACCATTAGCACAAGGACTGGAGCTGCAATAGTCAATTTTCTTTTCGCAGTTGAATCCAGAGTAACCCACAGGGCAACGACAACTATATCCACCTTCAGGATTGTCTGTACATCGTCCTCCATTGAAGCAAGGCCCATCGGCACACGTCATTGCACCCAGCTCGCAGTTTTTACCATAAAAACCAGGTGGACAGGTACAGGAGTAGCTGTTCTCAAGGTCCTGTTGGAAGAAAGACCCACCCTCTTTAGCAATCTTTACTATGTAACTTAACAATTGGGACAAAACCTTCTTTTCAGGCTAGTTGTAGCAGTAGTGTTAACTTACAGTACAACTTCCCCCGTTCTTGCAAGGGCTGACATCACATTCATTGATTTCAATCTCACAATTGGAACCCGTGTAACCAGGACGGCAAGAACAGGTATAACTTCCTTGGCCCGTGTTGGTACAAGTGGCGGCATTTTTGCAAGGCTTATGGTGTGTACAGTAATTTAGATCTGCAGGAGAAGTTACAGACAAAAAAGGTTACCAGAAGGTTACCTGTGTGTCTCTGTAAGGACGTTATCTAAGTTTAGTTTGAGAGAGATACGAGCCTAAGAAAACTGGCTGTATAAAAGTTACAAACAATAGAACTTACCCTGGTTACAAAAAAGACCGCCCCAACCTTCCTGACAATTGCACTGCCAAGGTTGTTGACAGGTACCATGAAGACAACCTGGGTATCGGATGCATTCATCACAGTAACGCCCTTGCCAACCAACACGGCACCTGTGAAAACAAATTTTAAATAATTTTAGTACAAGGACTTCTGTCACAAACTGAAAATTATTTAGATTAAAACTAAACAAAAATCAAACTTCTAAGTAATGTACTTCGTCCAACATTATTGGTCTTATTAAGCTCAGAAGCTTTTTCGCTACCTGAAATACTTTTTAGATAGGTGAACAAGCTAATCTCTTTGATTTTTGTTGTCCTTATTCCTGAGTTCAAGTTCCTTCTGCTGGTAGCCTTGATTTATTAACCATCACTTTTATAAATCACTCTTCTTCCAAGACGCTAAGGATGCTAATTCCATTTAATCTCCACATTAACTCTGCAAAGACGATTATGCTGACGGAGAAATTGATTTCCCAAGGGCCACATATTTTTATAGTTCATCAGAGAGGCATAGACGTCTCCTTGCTCCAAACCAAAACACACCTATTCTCCTTTTGATTCAGTTATTCCAGTAATCACACCCATAAACCACCATCTAATCATTCCATCAAATTAATTATAATTATTCCATGATTTCAAAAGGCTCGGTACAAGGCACAGTGCATCCATTATATTTTAAAGTTAATGTGCTCCTACTAGACACTAAGCCCCATTCAACTTCTTCCAAATATCCATAAATTCTGGAGTGGTGCTTTGTCTCCCTCTTATTTGACTTACACGGACATTAGGTTAAGAAGTAAAGCAGGCCTGAATATAATCAAATCTGGGATTCCCAAATCAAGTTTGCAGGCAGAAGGATGGAGCAAGAGCAGGAGAAAGAGAGGTCTGGAAACTTACTTGCATTCCCCAGGCTTGTCACAGAATCCATGCTGGTCATCACAGCCTGGCAAGCAAATTGCTGAAAAACACAAAGAAACCAAAATATATCCATAAGCCTTTCGGAGCCTTGTGAGCTTAAGTCAAATTCTTTTTCATGACAGTCGAGTTGGTGACAGCATCTAAATGAATCTTCAGAGCTTCTAAGAGTAGTGGTCGTGCTTTTGTAACAGGGGGCTTTACTTATCACTAGGAATGAACATTCCCTTTAATGCAGTTGCACACAAACAAAAGAGAGCACACAATGACTCCTTTCCGCACAAAATCCTGCACAAAATCCCATCCGCCTTTTCTTCCCAGTAAGGGTCAGAAGTCCTATTTCCCCCCCACATCCTATTCAATACCAGAGCTCCTCCTCTTGGTATCCTCGGCATCCTCAGCAAGTGTAAGAGAGAGGGAGGGAGAGAGGGAGGGAGAGAGGGAGAGAGAGAGCATGCACAGATAAGGATAGACAGCTGGTGTGCAGGGTGCCAGCCGGGACAGCTGCTCCATTGTCTATTCTCTCCCAGCAGCTGCCCCACTGCAACAATACCCCAACTCCTTACAGCCAATCAGAGCCAAGATGTGCTTTCTCATCAGCCTATCCCTACCCAGATCTAATCTATGGCACGCGCATGATTTCTGGGCAAAGGGGAAGGGTTTTTTCTTATTCAAATAATTAAGTCTAAAGTTCTTTCACACACACCCCCAAAGGAAGGAGGGGGAGTGGAGCCTGAAGAACACAGACATAGGAAGGAGGTAAGCAGGCCAGCAGGAGGGAGGATGGGAGCAGGGCGGGGAGGGAAGACTTCTGCTCATTACTTTGCCTGGTTATGGAACTCATTAAGCAGGCACTGTGAGTTTTAACCCCACAAAGCAAGCCAGAGACAATGACAAGCACAGAAGGAGAAACAGAAGATGAAGAAGAACGGGACTGATCATCAGATTGTTAAGGGGGGGGGGGGAGAGAGAGAAGGAATGAATGGGGCAAGTGTGTGGACGAGACAAGCCTGCCAATTTTGGGACAGGCTTTTGGGTTGACATCATTTCCCTCTCCCCAACCTCACCAAGTAAATGCACCATGCATTCTAACAACTTGCTCACAAGGTTCAGAATGTTTTGGAAAGAAAAGCAGGAAGGGTTTTTCTTTTTCTTTCCAAAGGCTGCCAACCATATCTTATTTCTCATCTCCTTCCCTAAATAATGATAATCTAATTAAAGGGGGATCATGCATTGGGGATCATGTCACCTGGGGTTTTTCTTACTAACTTGACCCATAAGAAAATCAGAACCATGGTGGCCCTCCTGCCAAAGACTAGATTTTTGGGCCAGTGCAAAGCAGCTTCTTAAGGCAGCACCCTTACTGGGAAAATCAAATGACTCCACTTGGACAGATCAAATGGAAGCATCCAACTAGGCCAATTCAATTCAGCTGGCTGCTTCCATCCATTGGAAATGGGCCTCCACATTAACAGAGCAGGCCTTTTCAGAGTCTAGACTAAAATGGCCAACTGTTTTGATTCATCACTTTGAAGAGAGATATTTCAATTCAGTGTTTTTGCCAAAGTATTTTGGTCAAAGCTTCATCCAGTTGAAATTCCCCTTCCAATCTCTGCACGACTCCAGTAAGATGTGGGGCCTATGAAGTCGTAAGTGTTTTATTTGTTGTATTTCCTCCAGGAGCTCAAGGCCAACATATTCCTAGACCAGTAATTAAGTAGGTATTCTATACTAATTCTCAATGGGGCCAATCACACTGGCCATGGCTTAACATAATGGCCCGAATTTAGACAGTTACTTGAGGCATACAGTAAAAATTATATATTTCCAGTGAATTTTTTTTTCCTGCCTTGACTTTACCACTAGTTTTAAACACTCTCCCACCAGGCAAAGTATCAAGCAACTTTAAACCCAAGGAACATCCAGAAGGAAAGATACTTGTTTCTCATAAAAGAATGGAAGATTTCATGCTAAATCATAATCTATTTAGGAAAATCTGTGAATTCAAAAGTGAAGGGTTTTTTTTTAAAGCATAAGGATAGCTCCAAATTGATTAGGGCTGGCTGGACATATCTAAAAATTAATGAAATTATAATAAAGAACTAAACTGGGAGGAGGCGCAAATTCCATTAAGTCCAAATACCAACATTACTTAACTCTGCTAAGAAGCACAAACCTAAAACCTCTTGAGAATAAGAATTAATCATGCAATTTCTTGGACTCTGGCCAGTATTGCCGCTGGCTGTTTTCCATGTTATTTATGATCCACTCTGGCTAGTTAAGTATATGAGTGCTTACTTGTTCAGCTTCCCGGATATTTATATTTACAATTATGTCCCTGTAATGCAGCCAGTGTGTGACTTTGAATGAAGAGGGTCTAGTTCAAGGTTAGGCCACCTGATGCCCTCCAGATGTTTTGAGATGTGACCCTTATAAACTGCAGCTAGCATAGAAGATAGCCAGGAATTCTGGGTAATGTAATCCGGGTTACTTGGAAGTAGATCTGGCTTTAATGGAATATGTTTCTAACTACTTTTCTGCGTATCGCTATTGACATTTAATAAAATTGCCTAGAGAACGAACTGATTTCAGAAAGACTTTTTTTCCCTTTTAAGAATGGCATGACTGACAACCCACTGAAATTAAGGGTCAAGGGGGATTTCCCCTTTTATAAACATCCGCTGTGAGGCTTTCCCTGTGTCACCTTTTGCCACCCAGGCCTTTCTCAAGCCAGTCTATGTTAGTTTCTTCTTACTAGACTAATTTAGTCTTTTAGAGAAGAGGACAGTCTAGAATAATAGTAAGATGCCAAGTGCAGAAAATAGGGGAGGGAGTTAGGTTTTTGTTGTTTTTAGTAACTTTTCCAAATATAAGATTGCAACAATATATTTACTAAGCCACAGAGCTACTTGCTAGACAGTAAGGGAAGGAAATGGGTGGGAAAGGGGAGATAAAATGAAGAAAAGGAGAAAATGTTGTCACTTTTTTTCTGTTCTTCTCCCCATCACTACCTTACCCGTATCTTTACTATCCAACACTGAATAATTCTACAGAATCTGAAAGCTTGAACACTGATGTGCTTATTCGATGATCTAATGGTCTAATAAATGCATTCATTGGACTGTTAAATTATGATGGCCATTTCGATGCATGTCAGTTTGTTGGACATATCAATAAATAATAGAGGGAATTAGGTGGATCAGTTTGGCTTACATTACTAATTAATTAATGAACAATACAGCCCTTTGAGGGATTTGTAAGCTTTAATGTCAGGGCTGTCGGAGACATTTTGCCACCTGAGATAAATGACAAAATGGCATTATCTTCCTTTCCCATATAAAGAAGCCAACAAGACACCGCTATATACTTGGATTTTTGGCATTGATATTTGACTCAGCTTAGTCTACCATTCATGGTCTTCTACCATAGCAGAAAAGAGCAGCTGGGGAGTTTAAGAATTGCAGCAGGGGCACTGGCCCTCTTGCTCCTCCCTATCCCCACTTGAGGAATCTCTTTATCATGATTATGATGTGGCTAACTTCATTTAATGTCCATTAAATGTAGTTATATTTACTCAAAACAAAGTTATAGTCTTCAAAAAACCTTATTCTATAGCAAATTTGTTTAAATTGTCACTTGAATATGTATGTGAGTTTCTTTACATTGCTTCCTTCACTGAGTAATAAAGAACAGCCAGGCCTCCAAGTAAAATAATTTGACTGTTACTCTGATTCCCTAATGGGCACTATTTTACTGATCAAGACAGAATATGAAATTCTTCACTTTTTGAAAGATGGAATGAGGATTCTAAAACACTATCAACTTTTCCAAGTCTTCTGTATCAGCCTTTCCCAGTGTAATACCCTCCAGCTCAGTGGTGTGATTCAAAAAAAATTATTACCGGTTTTGTAGGCATGGCTTGGTGGGCATAGCATGGCTTGGTGGGCGTGGCAGGGGAAGGATACTGTAAAATCTCCATTTCCTCCCCACTTCAGGGGAAGGATACTGTAAAATCTCCATTCCCTCCCCACTCCAGGGGAAGGTTGTTGCAAAATCTCCATTCCCTCCTGATCAGCTGGGACTTGGGAGGCAGAGAATAGATGGGAGCAGGGCCAATCAGAGGTGGTTTTTACTGGTTCTCCGAACTAATCAAAATTTCCGCTTCTCCAGAACTGGTCAGAACCTGCTGAATAACATTTCTGCTCCAGCTTATGGTATTGTGGTTGGGAATTATGGAAGTTGAGGACTAAAACTGCTAGAGGCTACTAGGTTGAAGAAGCTGCTGTACATAATTTGGCTGATGTGCATGAAGGAAATTTTTAACCTAAGATAGGATTCTACATTTTGCCAAGATATTGTTTCACTTGCAATTTCAAAGAATAGAATCATTGATGTTAAGCACTTGCAATTCTCAGATTTTAGTGGGAGAATACAAGTCTCCTAGCAAGAAACATGGGAATTAAAACTGATTAATATTTAATATATCTGTGCATTCAAAATTACGAAGAATTATTTTGGATCTTGAACCATCTCTCTGCTATTCATTATAGCAGCTTGATTTTTTCAGTATTCTATGAAAATTTGGAAGCAGATGTTTGTTTTAAGGAATCAACTCAATAAAATTAATGCAATTCTTAAAACAATGAGAAGTTTCCTTCAAAGTCAGTCTCTTTCTTCCAAATCACCCTTAAAAACAGTCTTAAGACATAATATTAGCTGGACTGTGATCATAATTTTGAAAATAATAAAATATCTTTACAGGCCTTTATTCTTTTGCCCTTGTAAGTGAAGTCTTCATACATAATTATATGATTAATAATTGATATAATTTTATCATTGCTTTGCATTAATTACCTCATTTCAAGATCAAATGCTATTTGTGTTGTAGTTGATCCTTGCCCTATATCTTAATGAGTAGATTCATAATTTTGTGTGTGTGCGTGTGTGTGTGTGTGCGAGCACACACACAGCGTGTTTATGTACATAATTTATTTGCACTGATTTACTTCTTAGCATTTGGACATGGAAATGGGCTACACGAACAGACAATCTCCTAAGGGAAACCACCATCATTTTGTCCAATGGCAAAAGGGGATCATTTCCCTTATTACTCACTGAGTAGGAGATGTTTGGATTTATGCAGAGTAACCAGAATCAACAGAAAGAAAATTGAGGTTTTCATCTGTGGATACTCACGGTCTCCACAGTATTGCCCCTTCCAGCCTGGATTGCAGACTTTATCCCCTCGTTCATCACAGGTGAAGTGGCCAAAGGCATCATCCCGAGGGCGACAAAAGACAGAACAGCCTTCTCCATAGTAATGCTCATCACACACAAATCGGTAGGAGTACTTGAGGTCAGTGCGACCACTGGTATGCAGGTCACTGGACCATTCTTCCCCAACAGTCAGATGTCTCTGTGTAGCCAGGCGGCTAATGAGACGTTCTGGATTTTCTGAAGAGGGAGGGGTACAGTGGGATAAGGAAATGGAATAGCAACACAGTTCATCAAATAAGAAATGTGATGTACCACTGGAGACCTAGAAGATCATTGGGAAGGGTTGGCTATTTCTAAGTATGTTGCAGAAGACAGATGTTTATGTGAACAGACCCCAGAATGCTATTGGGCTTGACCTCTAGCCAAGTGGCTGAAGATAATGGAAGACAAGCCCATTGAATAGGGAATTAGAGTAGAAGAAATGTGTAAAAGTTGTCTTCCCAAGCATTGCCTTCCATGTGTGCCAGACTGTTTTCCCATCATGGGAAGGTAACATAGGGGTTAAGGAAGACTCCTGAATATACCACTTGGGAAAACCATTATTTACCTGTGCTGAGGTCATCAGGAGAGTCAGTGTGCAGAGCTTCAATGATGAGAGAGAAAGTGCCCTGCACAATACAGAGAAGGGAGAAACAATGAATGTGAAGGCCTGCAGTCAGCAGAATAATATAATCACAGGAGACTACAGCCATAGCAGCCAGCATGACTCTCTGATCCCCTAACTCAGGCCTCCCTTTTTTTCCCTCAAGGAAATGGCAGCACTTTTTCAAAACTTGCTTCCTGGCCTGTTTTTTCAGCCTGTTCATACAGGATATGGTATTAAAATGGAGCAGTGAGGGGAAACGGGGATGGGCTGGGAACAGCCATGACTGCCAATCCTCCCCCTTAATGAAGAGGATGGCAGGGGGAGAAGGGAAGGATGCTAGAAGAGTGATGGGCCAAACTGGCAGTAACTTTGGTATTTCCCAGTAGGCAGACAAGGGGGATGGGGTTATGTTCAGATATTCTGTCAATCCTGCCTTCAACATTCCCTTCAATGGATCAGCTGTGGCTCCTAGTGATGATCAACTGTCAACTTGCCACTGTCAAATTGCAGTCTGCAAAATTTTTGAATTTCCAGTGGCAGAATTTCAGCATACCATACAATCTAGATCAAGGGTCTCAAACTTGGCCATTTTAAGACTTGTGGACTTGAAGTTCCAGAATTCCTCAGCCAGTTTTGCTGGCTGAGGAATTCTGGGAGTTCAAGTCCATAAGCCACTTTTGCTGGATGAGGAATTCTGGGAGTTGAAGTCCATAAGTCTTAAAGTGGTCAAGTTTGGAGACCCCTGATCTAGAGAAAGATGTTAGAACCGTAGAACAACCCATAGTCCCTGATAGGTAAGAACTACCTCCAAGCCAACAGTAGGGTAACCCTACTCCAGGAAACACCAGGAAAGCAGCCACCCAACTGAAGGTCTTTAGAAAGGGTCACTTTTTTGTAGGATGAGGAAAAACTTCTATGTTTGCAAAACAGACACCCATTTTGATTACATCACTGAAGGCAACCCGGTCTACCATCCAGGATTCTGAGATTTCAACTCCCATTAACTATAGCCAGGAAGGCCAATGGCAGCAGACTGCAGGAAATGTAGTCTGAAACATTATACCATTGTTTCTCCAGCTTAGCAACTTTCAAATGTGTAAACTTCAACTCCCAGAATTCCCCAGGCAGCCATGTAGTCCACACATCTTAAAAGTTGCCTCAATGGAAAAATAATGTTCTAGGTGATAACCCATTGCCTGCTCTTTAAACATGCAAACAAGAGGCTTCTAACATTTTAAATGGGTGCAGAGCTGTTCCTTTATACTTCCTTTCCTTTGGCATGAAGAAAAGTATGGGGAAAGAGGGGAAAAAAGGCACAGGAGGTGGCAGAGGCAAATAACATCTGAACCCATGCAATGTTTTTGTAAAAGCCTCTCATGGAAGCTCCTTCTGTATGACTTGACTTGAAATAAATTGGATCCCTTGGTTCTGGACCCAGAATCTGTCCATTTAAGTGAATTCAAGAGTACCATACAGTGTTCCAGCTTTTGGAAAGACTAAAAATAATCCATCCTCTCTAGATTTTCTGGACCATGCATTTTCCATTGTGAACATCCATTTCCTAATCTAGATAGAATGGCATTCCAAGATCATTTCCTCACTAGTAAATTATAGCTCTGTGTCTCCGTGTCTGTCTATGTATGTAAAATGTATATAGTATATATTATAGTGGTCCCAGAGGTGTTTTTTCAAGAGGCAACTGGACTTTCATGTTTTTCTTTGAAGACATTTCGCTTCTCATCCAAGAAGCTTCTTCAGCTCTGACTGGGTGGTGGGGAATGGAAAGATTTATATTCCTTGCAGACAGCTGGTTATTTGCATTCTTTTAGAAAGAATGCAAAGAAAAAAAATGTAAAGAAAAACAAGGAAGTCCAGTTGCCTCTTGAAAAAGCACCTTGGGACAACCATGACCTGGATGACTGAGAATCTCCATAGACATGTTATAAGCAGTGTTATCCCAATACAGATGTGCCAAAGTAATGGTTAGACTTTTTACCACTGGCAAGAAAACACCAACTCCCTAATTAAAAGATGGCTCTCATCTATATCTGTGATCAAATAATTGACAGGTTCTTCCACTGCATTCAAAATGCTACCTGATTACACATTTTTAAAGTCCATTTGATGTAGACTTACATCCAGTTTACCCTCTTGCATGCAAGCCTCCCCCCTCCCTCAGTCCCAGGCCTCTCCCTCAGAGGCTCGGGCGGTCTTACCGGCCAAGTGAAGCCGAAGGGGAACCGGATGGGGTTGCTGTAAGACGGTTCGCTGCCGCTGGTGGCGGCGCTGTCGGGGACGCTGAACGAGTTGGCTCCAAGAACCGGCGTGACGGCACTGCCGTAGGTGCAAGGCGGCTCTGGGGACACGCTAGCTTGGTAGTGCTTAAGGCACACGCGGAAGAAAGTTTTGCAGTCGCACTGTTGCAAGCCAGCCGAAGCGCCGGGATTGGCGGAGCCCAAGCCCTCTCGGCAGCAGTTGCGGTTGCCCAGAAGTCCCTTCTTATTGACAAACTCCTGCAGCTTCAGCTCGAAGACGCCGGAGGTCCAAACCTGCGGAGAAGGGCCGGGGGAGTGGGGGGGTAACGGCATACGATTAGAGGGGCTTGGAGCAGCGAGGGTTGTTCAGAGGCAACGCCGCACTCGGATCGGGAATCGCCTCGAAGGGGCGGGGCAAATGGATCATTGAAAGTTCTGCCGCCGCAAGCGGACAGCGGCGCTCGTCCGAGGCGTCGCCACCACCACCATCCGCGTCGCCGCGCGTAATGGGCAACCTCCCGCCGAGCCGAGCGCGGGGGCCGAATTGACCACGGCGCAGCGCCGGGTGAACGCTCACCCGGCACCTCGAGACGCTCCGACGGTGGGAGGCGGGTGGGGGGGGAAGAAACGCGCGGAGGAGAGAGAGAGAGAGCACGTGTCCCGAGTATTTCAGACCCGGGAATCCTAAGGAAGCGCTCGAGCCGCGCTTTTCCCTAACCGCGAAAGCTTCTAGTGGGAACGCGGTACTCGGCTCTCCAAAATTTCTGGAGGGAGGAGGACAGGCGCAGGTTGCCGACGCTTCTCCTCACGCGTTACCCACCCCGACCATTGCCAGACCGCCAATTAACTCCCAGAGAGTAGTCGCCAACTTTTGGGGATGGTGGAATGCTAGAAGCCCATCTGCACGCACTCTCCGCCCCCCTTTCCGCATCCCCTCACCGCCCCGAGGGCTTACCTGACAGGGAAGCTGAAGCAAGCAAAAGACGACTAAAGCCAGCATGGACCGTCCACCCATTTTGGCAGCGGGGGGAAGGGGAAGGAAGTGGTCTGGGCTTCTTCCCTTCTTGTCCCCGGTTTTCCTTTCCAAAGGAAGAAACGGCAAACCAAGACGAGCTTCTGTCAAGTCGAGGGTTCCGGACGTTTCTCCGCTCCGAGCCTGGCCGGAGGGGGATTAGAATGATGATTTATTTGTTTGGAGTCTCTTTCTTTCTCCCCCTGCGACCCCCCTCGTCGATGCGTTTCAGATACGCCCTTTAGTTGACTGACAGATCTTGTTTAAAGATGAATTAGGCGCAAGGAAAAAAGGACTACCCTCCTCTTGGCTTCCCCCTTCCAGATACAATTCTTGGCGCTTTGGTTTCTCTTGCTCCAACCAAAGCAAAGGAGAGAAAAAGCCACTTAATTCCCAGGGACGAAGAAAAGACTTCCCAAAGCAGATTAAAATAATCAACGATCTGGAAATCCCTCAGGGGACGAGAAGATAATTCCCGGTGGCTTCAGGCAAAGAGTGGCGGGTTTTTTGTTTTGGCGTGCATGTGTTTTTAGTTTTGCGGAGAGGGGTTGGCGATTACGCACAAGCAGCCGTTTTCAAATCCCAAGCTTTGCTGGTCGCCACTTTCTGGTAATGAATTCCGATCGATGTGTTGCTTTTTTAAAAACAAAAGAAATCCAAGCCTTCCCCCCCCCCCCGCGCGCGCAAAAAAAACCCCAAGGCAAAATGTTATTGCTTCGTGGATTTCCAAAGTCGATGGCTTGGCGGTGCCCGCGTTAATGTCTGCTCTCCGCTTTAGTCATGGGTGAGCTTTGCTTTCGCCTTGAAACTGCCTGCTGGATTGGGGTAAAAGTATTCCCTTTTTTTTCCCTTTTTCTTTCTTTTTCGGTTTTTTTTTCTTTCTTTTTTTTAGTTTTTTGCTCGCTGGCTTGCTCTGTAGCGCTAAGGATCTGCCTGCGTTCGGGCGCCTGCCTGCCTTATATCTCGCCGGCCGCCTGCATGGCTAATGAGATGCAAATGAGCAGCCCCCCAATCTGGCTAGAGCGGTCACAAAGGAACCACTTTTCCAAGCCTCCCTCTCAATGGATCACCAAATGGTCAGTGAGCTGTAAAATGGGCAACCCTCGTCTTCCCCTCCCCTCCAGCTCCCACCAAAATCTGAAAGGGGAGGGGGCGCTGATTTACATGCCTGCAAATTTGGTAACCGCAAAAACCGTCAGCCACACGCACACCCTTGCTCTCCTTTCCCAATAGCCTCGCTCGCGTTTTTTCTTCTCTGAATAGGAAAAAGGCAGGAAACCTTTCAAGCATCGAAAAACGCTGCGTTTTTGGAAGCGTCTTAAAAACGTGTATATGTGTTAGCGTGCGCGCACCGAGCTTTTTTTGCTCGCTTCTTTGCTTAAGCGCAGCCTGCAGGGATGCGTAAATCCACTCACTGCCCTCCAGCCTTTCCGACGTCGGATTACAATTCCCATCACCTTGACCCAAAGCGATGGGAACTGTAGTGCAACGCATCTATCTAGCACAGTAGAGTCTCTTCCGCTGGGAATCAGCATCTCTTGAAGTCTCTTTTGTATTTCATAACGTCTTGGGAGAAACGGGCCAAGGGAAGGAAAAGAGAATTCGGGAGACGTGGACGCAGTCAGATTCCCAAAGTGACTTGGACAGTCTTGGTTTTTCAAAGGCGGTTAAACCCTCGGTTGCTTGCGCTATGGAGTTTTGGGAATCCTAGAGCCAGAGACAGGGGCGATGAGTTGGATGGGAAGGTTCCAAAAAGTCCCTGCGCGCTTTCCCCGGGATCCTTACGCGCAATAAACCCCGAAGACTTTCAGTTGCAAACAATCCGGAAAAGACACTTGCCTTGTGTTAAGTTCCAAGAGGGGGAGAAGAGGGAGGGACGGACGGACGAGGGAAGATTGGCTGGGTAAACAGTCTTGCTTTTTAAAGACCCCAAAAGAACTTCTTTCAGTCCCTCGCTCCACTCCATCTCCTCTTCCCCCCCCCTTTCTTTTTCCCTTTCCCCTGAATTCTTGGCGAACTTGCAACGAGCGAGGCCCCAACTTCGTTTCTTCTCCCCTTCTCTCCCTCTGCCTTGAGCTGTCTCTTTCTGCCTCCCCCCCTTTTTTTTCTGAGCGTACTTTTTGTGTTGTGTGCGTGTGTGTGTTTAACGTGAGCGGTGTGGGTCGTTCGCGTGGCTGTCATTAAGGCAGTTTGTTATTATGGGAGGCCTGCATCAGTTGGCGCTTTGTGCCCTCAGCTGTATGGTAATGTGGACAAGCACCTGCTCTGCACAATGCAACCGAGAGAAAGAGCTCCCCTCAGCGCACGCTACTGACTCTACAACAATGTGCGCCCATTTTAAAAAGAAATCCCTTTCCACGGCCTTCCTTCCCCTCCCTACCTTATCCGAAACGGGGGGGGGGGAACCTTGTGTCAACGGCGTTTTTTCTCCCTGTCCCTCCCTTTCCTTTTAACGCATTTATCAACACGGAAGCTTTTATATTGGTTAAAATGCACGCATATAAGAGAAACGCTCTGCTATCAGAGTAAAATTTAGTAAGTCTGCCTTCCTGGAAGCAAGAACTTAGAATTAAGCAACAGCAACGCCAGGAAATTGCCCTTGATAGGGAAAGGAAGATGGGCCTCGTTGCAAAACCCCTCCACAAACAGGCAGTTTTAATGCAGCCTATCTATCTGCGCAAACGTCATTTGAAATGCTAGAGATTCCGGGGCAGCTTAGAATGGTGAAAGAGGTTTGTATGTAGGGCCCGCTGGAAATCTTTATGGCCACATTATGGGATTTGAACGGCCTTTCCAATGATAAAATGCGACTTTCATTGAAGCAGATGGCTTGATCACAAATTGCCTTACAATGTGCGTGTTGGGCGTGCGGAGGGGGGGAAGGGGAGTGAGGAGTGCAAGAGGGAGAAAAAACAATCTAAACCACTTCATCAAATCCAATTGCTGTTGAAGGTCAATTAAAAGAAAATCACTAATTGGATATGCATTGGAGAAGACAAGTCTACTTTTCCTGGTGGCATACGAGAAATTTAACGTTGAATCTAATAGCTGGGTTTACCCAGCATGGTATGCCAAGAAATAGTTTGGTTTTTGATTATGTACATTTAGCCAATTAAGGTGGTAGTTCTTGGAGGGAGAAGACTGTTGTTAAACAAACCTTAGTTTAATACAAGCTGTCAAAAGCATGGGGTAGGGAATGCAGTTTCTGCAAAATGTTGGCTCTGATCAAATATCTTAATTTTTGGTTTTTTGAATATGAAAGTAATGATAGTTTATAAGCAGAGGCAACATTCCAGCCATGTGACTTGGTCTCTGATAGGTCTGAATGGATTTTTGCCTCTATGCACATAATTTGCTGACCAGAGGCCCAATAATCAGATTTTGGAAATGGTGCAAATCATCTTGCACAAAGCAGTCTTGAGTTTATTAAAGGCAAATTCAGAAAGCCAACCAGATCAGAAAACTATAAAATGACATTCATATATCTTCACCTCAAATTAATCACCTCAAAATGGGACAGACACTGATTTTCACTCTAACCACGGTATGAATGTCTGCTTTTAAAAGGTGCTATATGTAAGGAATTCAGGCTGCTGCAGAAAAATAAATGATCCAAATATACCACAGAACCAGTGAAGAAATGTTGCTGTTTATTTAAGTTTGCATGTCAAATGCATGGAGTATACTTAGTATTTATCTTTTTTCCAGGCAGTGATTCATTTCTTTAAAAACTTCCCAATAACACTGATAAATAAATTAGTCAGAGAATAATCAACTGGGTATCTTTTGAAAGTTCATCTGCTTACTCTTGCTAACCTATACCTTATTGTAAGCTTTCTGCATTCAGTGCTTTTCATGTATATTGGCCTACAAGTTGAAGGGGATTGTAGTTCCATTAAACAACAAGAGCATCTGGATGAGGAATACTGATGGACAAGGTATATATGCAGACAGACTGATTTAAAATGAGAGGGGGAATGCCTGTGAAAAAAACAAAGAAATCTGAGTGTGTAATAAAGTATATGTCTGGGTAAGTGCATTTCTACAGAAACATAAATGATCCTTTGCTGCTCAGGATAGCAAAACAGCAGATATGTTTGTAGTTGTATATTGCATTTGTAAATGTTTTCTGAAGAAAATAATTGTGGTTGCATTATATTCTTGGTCTGATGCAACTTGTTTAGAAAGAAAAAGAATAATTTTAACTACCTTAAGTAAGTTAAAATAGGCCCTAGGAAACACTTTCTCTTGAACCCATTGGGAGAAATCCTGTAGTGTCTCATTTAGAGCTGCAGTGTTGGCAAGTTTTTCGAGTTTGGACACATATTTTAATTTTATACTACTGATTCATGTAAAGATTTATTTAAACAAGGAGTATCATCTATTCATCTGTAATTAGTTCTATACATTGAAGTAACATTCTGTTACTCTCAATTATTCAGAGTTTTTGTAAAAGCTCGAGAGATTTCATTGTAGCAGTTGTTTTCAGGGATTGTAAACAGAGTGAGTAGACTCACTTTAGGTCCCCTGTTCGCCTTTGAGGCAATTTTCAGAGAAACTATCATACAATTAGTATACAATCTACAACAGCTAAGAAATATATTGGAAATTCCTCCAATATCAAAAATCACCCTTCTGGATCTCATTAATACTAAAAATCCTTGTGCAAAACATGCCCTCTTGTGCAAGAGAAATACTCTTTATCTGTTGTTCTTAGACATTTGCCAGGCTGAAGGATGAAGAGATGCAAAGAGAAATTTGCTGTGGTGGCATCTTTTCCTAGGTCAGTTAAGTCAGGGGTGTCGTAGAATAAAGGCGTAGCAGATTTAGGATCCATGGTGATTTGATCTTCGAAGCCAGACTTTCTAGATATTCATTTGACATTCCTGTTATGGGAAGGAGTGTGAATCAAACTTAAACGCGTGCAAGGGCTTAAAAGCCTGCTTCCCCTGGATCACCCCTGCCTCCCCATTAAAAAAAAAGTCTTTCCAAATCTTTTTGACTAACCTGCCTTCGCTCTCAAGGATTTGTTAAATTGACGCAGCACAGATTTCTCGATTAGGTCTGCAAAGCGGAACTGAAAGGCGTCATAAAATCCATCAGAATCCTACCCAAAGCGCTTATTCTCTTCCAACTTAATTTATGCCACGCGATTCTGTATTGGGGAAATCAAGCAGAAAGCCCCTTTTCCCCCCCTTGCTCTCCCCTTCCTCTTTGCTTTGCTCCCCCGCCCCTTCTTCTCAGATGCTTCTGGGCTAACGGGGAGACTGTTTAACTTAAGTGTTTCTATAGGAGGCTGTTGTAGTTTAACTCCTGCCCACCAGTAGCTGGGCTGAACAAAGAAGAGACTCGGGGTCCCTCCATTCATCCTTTCTCTGCACTTTAATTTTCATTGATTTTGAAGACAAGGGGAGCCCTCAGGGATTCAAGCTGAAGGGGGATGACACGCCTTTAGATGCAATCCACCCCCCTGGCCAGCCATCTGCTCCTAACCAAATGGCGTTTTTTCATCCTAGCTCCTGCATGTCTCTAGATTCCGCTCTCACACTTTCAGCTTCAGTCCCTCTAGCTGGCTGTTCCCTGCCCCCCCCCCAACTCAATGCAAAGGCAGCTTAAGTTAAAGTATGTTGAATAGACTGGGGGGGGGGAGGTTGAGAGAGAAAAGAGGGTGATTGGAAAAAAAACAGCCAGAAAAAAAGTGATAAATCCTTACCTTTTTCATTAAGGCAGCACCACAAGCCCCTTTTAAATACTTTTTGATTCCTCAGCAAATTTACTGTACTATGTTGAACTCATTAACCAGCACAGACAAAATGTTAGAAGCAAAAGACAAGGTGAATTTGATCCTGTTTAGAGGAGGGGAGGGAAAGGGGGGGAGGAAGCAAGATCTGAGAGGGTGGGGACCTGAAGCTCTTTCTGTAGAGAACAGAGAAAAAAGAAACCATGTCCTTTGAGCAGCCTGAGCCCAGTTGGCTCCCAAAGGCTCTGAAAAAATGTCAGATTGAAGATTTGGGTGATCTGAGAAGTGGAAGATTTGCAACTTCCTTCTGGGGAGGATGCAAAAACCTTTGTAGTTACCCTTTTCCAGCAAGACTGAGCAGCCTTTTCTGAGGCCGGAAATAGCCAAGACAAAATGATAAAGGGTAGATCAAGAATGTATCTTGCTCGACCATTTCCTCTGCCACGCAGCAGTCATAACTAAGGGGCAGAGAACTTGTTTGGTCTGGAGAAAGTTCAGCTCGAGATACATTCAAGTAAGAAGTTTTAGGGAGTCCTTGGTCAAATGTTATCTGTTATCTGGATATAAATGATAAGGTGGCTACCTGGATTGTTAATCATTAATATAATATATAAATTTCTGTGGTGTGAACCCAATCAACTGAAGCATACTCAAGAAACTAGAGTTAAGCAAAAACAATTCCACACAATATGCAAACCAAAACCTATGTTTATAAGCATCAAGGCAACACACATTTCTTTTCCCATTTAGTTCCTTGAACACAGATGGTTCAATTTAACTGTCATTCATATTGAATTTGTAGGTATGTACATAGCCAGAATTAAGGTAGTTATGGATGTAATACAAAAAGGAAGCATCCGTTTAAAAAAGGAAATAGCAAAATGTGCAGGCTTAAAAAAACTATTAAAAATTGAGTTAAAGGGCACAGGATGCAGGCTGTTGAAGGGAAATGGAAAAGAGGATGGAATGGAGCTTTCTAGAGATGGGTATAGGTGGCCAGCAGGCACCCTGGGTAAGATAACTTCAAGCAAGTTTACATCACATTGTAAAAGGTCCTATTTCTCATGGCTAGTGGAAAACTGAAGCCCCTAACTTCAAGAACTGCAAACTTTCCTGCCAGTTTGGGAGAAGTAAAACCAAGTAATCTTTTGCAGGAAAGAAGTGTGATGTGACGTGTCGGCCTCAACCAATAGGTTAATGGCCAACAGTCTATATAAAAGTCATGCCTCTAACTGGACATTGAACAATCACTGATCTGAGAATATTGGAATCTACATCATAACATGCCTGGCATGGTGATATGAATGCAAGATGAGCTTCTATCTGGGTAACCCAGTTATAGTATTGCTTCTATTTCCAAATACAGTGTGGGCTAGTTGAAGATTAAGCCATTTGGAGGAGAGGTCTTACTGCAACAAATTCCATTAACCCCACTATATCCACAGAATCCAAGTCAGAACGATTCAGTAATTCCATTTGGAAGTTCTAGGATTTAATCAATCTCATCCCCCCACTCTATATGTATCCACTGAGTAAGCAAAATGACACTTTTAAGAAGGATGATGATTAACATTACTTACTTGAGGTACTGATTCTATAATGGCTCAGTCAGTGATGGGAAACCTTTCCTTGATATTGGACTAAAACAATCATCCTTCCCAATTCCCGTGTCTTCCAGAAGAAACAGTCAGCAACTTCCATCATCATCCCCAGCAATATAGGCAGTGAACTAAAATAGGATTAGGTGGGTTTTTTGGGAGGGAGGGGAAATTCACCCAAAGGATTGTTATTAATTAGTCATAGCTTGCCATTAATTTAATCTGAAAGCTTCCCACACACAAAAGATAACTCCAAGACATGAGGCGTTCACATGGAGGAAATTGCTTTGAGGTCCAAGCTATTGATTGATATAACAAGCTAGATAGTTTCATGTACATTGGCTGGGTGAACTCTGATTCAGTTCAAGATAAGAAACATGGTAACTGCAGCTTTTTTGGAATTCCCTAGTAAAATAGCAAGGAATGATGAGGGTCATAGTCCAAAATATCTGGAGAGTTCCAATTTGCTTATCCTAAATGGATTTAGGGATCAATCCACACCCAAGATCAAATATTGGCAAAAACCACCTTGGCTGAATAGATGTGACTTTAGTTCTTTTCCCAGAGGTCATGTGTCTCATTCATTTTTTCAACTGTATTTACGGTACTTTCAAGTAATCTCAATGCATTTGCATGAGTTTGAATGGATCGTGAAGACTTGGAGATTAGGGTTACTTTTTTGCTCCCTTGGCGTTCAATTCTGCTAAAGTCAAAAGGATAAATAAATCATAATTCAAATCATTGGAAAATGGACATCAATCAATATGTGCAGAAAACTTTGAATGAGCTTGGGCATTTCTTTGAAAAGAGTTTTTGGTTGTTCCACAGTTGTTTTTAGTAATAGATACCAAGGAATTACATTTGTATGATTTTTTTTTCTACTTTAGATACTGACATTACTTAACTGGAAGAAAAGGCTCCTGCATGTTTATCTTCCTGCATCAGCAGGTCTTGTGCCAATTCTTACAATCGCAGTGACAGACAAGATTTACAAGAAACGGGGGACTATTTTTTTTATAAAGATCTGAGTTTCACCACAAAAAAATGGATTCTAAGCAGCCACACATAGCCAGTTTGGTGTCTTCTTAGCTGTTCAATCATAAAAAATAAAATTGTTACCAAGATTATGTTTGTTTTGACACTATCTCACACTCAATCATCTCCAGGGATCAAATTTATTCCTCAGTGTGCTCACTTGAAGCCACTGCCTCAGTTGCCCATCTGTTTCAGGGCCTTTAGAGTGGGGCGCCAATGATAAGCCGGCTGCAAAGACAAAGTCAGTGAACAGAAACAGTCCATATTCACATGTGACCCAGTCGAAAGGAGAGTTAACAGGTGTAGTTCAAAGCACACTTCACTTGAGAGTAATCCAAATTAAATGCAATGACAATTAAACTTCCCTGATTTGCCTAGGATTTGGCTTTAAAGATGCAATATTATTAAACATGGTTGCTTGGTTTTAGGCAACCTATTTATCCTTTCCTGTAACAATCCCCAATCTTCCTCCCTCCCCCCCCCTCCTCCTGCTTCACATGTGCAGGTCACTGAGAATGTGGGAAAGGAATCCTCTCCCCAGATTTGGTGCTCCAGCAACTCAGGACTTCCGACTTCCACACTGTGCAGGTGAGAGAGTTGGAGAAGAGAGAAAAATGGGGATCACAGTGAGCCTGCACCCATCGAGTTAGGGGGTTCCCCCTCCCCATGCCATGCACCCACGTAGGAAAAGTCGGAGCCCACGTATTGATTTTAAGAGAGCCGGGTGAATAAGTTTGGCTGCTCTGCAGGTTTGTCGAAAGTTGTAAAGGCATGTGCTGATTAGAATAAGAAAGGGCGGGCGCGTGGCTCAGCTGGCACACAGAGAAGCCAGATGACAGATAAGCACCAGCTCCCTGCGACCGCTCCCACCACCACCCCTCCCACGACTTCCCCCGGCTCCGCTTTCTCCCTCTCTCCGCCTCTCCCTCCCCGTTTTCCAACCGCAAATCATCTGCTCCTCTCCTCTCCATAATAAAGCAGGCGTGTTTACCTGGGATCCCAGAACTGGCGGGGCATTCCTTTGTTTCTTCATCAGATTGCTGCCGCCAGCTGCTCTTTCCAGCCCTTGCTTCAACAAATCTGATCGGGGGGCCTGCCTAGGCTGGGGTCCAAAGGAGAAATCCTTGAATAAGGAAGGGAAGGGAGGAAGGAAAGGAAGGAAGTCTCGCTGCCATTCTCCTTCTGATTTCTTTGGCTTCAATGGAAAGAGCCTACTTGGGGCTATTCTCCCGCCCCCCAATTCTTTCCTAACCGGGAAAGGGCTTTTGGTTGATTTTTTTCCTCCCGAACCTGAGGTCAGTCGCGTGCCTGGACGTCGACCCAGGGAGCATCTCCCGGGGCTGCTGAACAAATCAAAAACTAGTTGCCGGGCCGTGAGAAGAGACCTCTCTGAGGCTTAGCAAACATTGCAGATCCGCCTGCCAAGGCGGGATGTTATTTCCCGCGGGATCCTGTTTCAACCTCTCCCCAGATTGCTTGTAGGACTCTCCGGCGGAAGACGGAAGCGTAGATTTCTTGGTGGGTGGAGAGCAGGGGCATACTTAGAGTCTGTGCTATACATATAACGGGCCGACGTTTTAGAGCAGATTCTTACATTTCTTTGCATTCGTTATCTGCCTAGTAGTATTCAAAACCCTCCGAGTTGATTCCCTGGACTGAACGCACCTTAACCAACCAACAGGTCAATGGGAGAAAAGGAGTAAAGAAATCAAATAAAATTAATAATTGGAAATTATTGGATGCCATTAGTGGTATGAATGCTTCCTCTTAGAATATTTATTTCAGGGCGTTTTGCCCATGGTGGGCAGAAATGTATAAAATCCGCATTGTAGACTTTTGGAGGACACTTGTTTTTCCAAATCCAGATTTCCATATTAAACAATACTGTTTGTAGACCATTTCAATATCGATCAAATAGGAGACCCAGTTTGTTCTAATGGTTAAAGCACCAGGCTAGAAACCAGTTGAGTTCTACTCCCACTTGAGACATGAAATGGCAGGTTGACCTTGGGCCAGTCATTCTCTCTCAATCCATGATGCTAGATAACATGCTGCTCAGTACATTCCTGTAATGTTTGGTTGATCTAAAAAAAGTAGACCCTGCACTTGCAGGAAAACACTAGGAAGAAAATATATATCAGAATTTATCAAATACCAGTGCGTTCTCAAAATTTAACACATGTACTTGCAATCTACTATCTTCATAAAATAAAATATTACCTATACAAAACTTACGTAAAATTAGAGCTCTCATTCCATTTTTCCATTTGTACTCTAGAGGGCCTATAATTTTAGGCCTTCAAGTATAACCTAAAACAGACTCTGACCTGAAGCTAAATCAAAATTAAGCATATTTTAGAAATAAGTTTTCCTTTGTCACATAAACAATAACTTGGCAGCAATTTTTGCTTATAAGACTCTTCTCTAGAACATTTGTGATGTCATCAGATGATGTGAGCGCAGCCTTGATCTTTGGGCTCATTCTAATTAGATATATAATATGGCTGTAATAGAAACAAAAGCACTGGTTTGTTGTCAGAACATTTCACTAGCGGATGAGATTGTTAACTTACCATTATTTATTATTGAAAAGAGGGATGGGCTCTAGACTGTTAAATCTAAAATCCACAATTTCTTAAGAAATCAATAGAAACTATAAGCCAGACCTATGCATACATTAATATAATCATTAGTATCAACTTCTTCCTCCTCTCAGAACCCAGAGCAAGATACAATCCCCCATTAAAACTAGAAAAGCAATCAACAATATCTGTTATAAATCAAGATAAAAACAGTAAGAATGCAGCAAAATAAAGTTCACTTTATAAGGCCATCTGAAGTGCAATCTGTTCCTGGAACTCACAGAATAAGCTGCATTAAAATCCTACCTTCCGTATTGGTAGCAACATTAAGGCCCTAATATAAAAAAGATGTGGAGACTCTAGAAAGAGTGCAGAGAAGAGCAACAAAGATGATTAGGGGACTGGAGACTAAAACATATGAAGAACGTTTGCAGGAACTGGGTATATCTAGTTTAATGAAAAGAAGGCCTAGGGGAGACGTGATAGCAGTGTTCCAATATCTCATGGGTTGCCACAAAGAAGAGGGAGTCAAACTATTCTCCAAGGGACCTGAGGGTAGAACAAGAGGCAATGGGTGAAAACTAATCAAGGAGAGAAGCAACATAGAACTGAGGAAAAATTTCCTGACAGTTAGAACAATTAATCAGTGGAACAGCTTGCCTCCAGAAGTTGTGAATGCCCCAACACTGAAAGTTTTTAAGAAGATGTTGGACAGCCATTTGTCTGAAACGGTATAGGGTTTCCTGCCTAGGCAGGGGGCTGGACTATAAGACCTCCACGGTCTCTTCCAACTGCTATTGTATGTTTGTATGTATAACATGTCTACATTGTGACACCTGGAATACGCAAAACATTAGGTATCTAGGTACACTGGGTGAAAAAGCTCTAGCAATTGTAGACAATAGCGGTTAAGCATATGCATTATGCAGGACCCATAATTTATGTAAATATGTGGCTTTAGAATTTTTAAATTGTTCATCCCTCTGAGCATGTGCTAATATGTTGCTTTTAGAAATATTTTTTTGCCACAAGGACAAGATATTTGTCAGAATGAATATCTTGGTAAACTAGTTTTTAGAATATTATCTTAATATATTGAAGATTTGTTTTAACTTATCAGTAAAAATATATTATAATTTTAAGTTATATGCCCCACCCAAGTCACCCCGAAAAGTTATCAAGAATGTTTAGTTTATTGTATTGTTGATGTTTATTTGTTTGTTTAAATTATTCACAGCCCACCTTACCGAAGAGCTACTCTGGGCAGCTTACAGCAATATTAACAAACCTATCACATAATATAATGTATATTATTTGTGTAATTTAACTACATTAGTTCCTTAATGTGTCTGTTTTGACTTCAAAATTTTCATTTAGTTCTATTAAACATTACTTTTAAATATTGGATTGTTGTTGTAATGTTATTCTGCTTGTACAGACTCCAATTTGAAATATATGCATAGATGCATGTATTGCATAGATATCATCATATCCAAGATGATATTTTTAAACAAGGCTTTTCAACATGAAGCTTTTAATAGCAAATGCAGAATATAATCCACTAATGTATGTGCAATTAAGCATGGGATGAATTGCATTAGTAGGGAGATATTTACTTGTCCATTTTTTTATGCTAATATAACTCAAACATTACATTTTCTGCAGAATTCACTGGAACTATATTCAAACTAAGAGCACTTAAAATTGCAATGTCACAGAAAATCTCTATTTGCTAATAAATACTCTAGAATATCCCTTTTGCTTCTCTTTTGCCATTTGCAGAAAATCTGAATATCCCATTTTCTTTTAATGCTTTTCTCATAGTTTTATTTTTCACCTGCAGCAGAAGTTCTTTTTAAAAATGATTTTCAGTCCTTTTTCAGATGTGATTTTGGAGTTTGGGAATGATATAGATTCTCTGCTTCTGGAGTTGGGGGGTCTTTTTTCTGTGAACATCTGCCTGCAGAAGAACAGATGTAGGCACCTGCAGTGACAGGCTGCACATGGTCCACACTATTCATAGGCATTCAGATGTGGCTACAATGGTAAGCTTTTGTATATGCAAAGTCACTAAATATATTAATCTGTGTTCCCCTGAGCACTGCCCCATTTAATTTCTTCATTGGCAATAACATCTGATCTAATCCTCCAATTGGCTCCCTACTGTGCCCATTTTCCCCTGGAAAGATATGTGAAGTTATTTAAGCTTCCACCTGTTGCCTATTGAAGTCGGTTATGGGATCATCAAAATTTTCAGCAAGACACTCATGGTTCTGCTATGATAAGGGAACAGAAGGCAGCCTATTTAATATATCTTAGAGAATATTTTAAAATTTAGTAAAAAAAAATTTGTCAACTACCAATAAAGAAACTTTCTGGAGAAATTGCTAATGCCCTTTTGTGCAAAATTCCTATAACATTAGGACAATGGCGAGGAGCAAAACATCAGTCAGTGCACCTTTTTGCCTTTTGCAAATGGTCAAAATCCCCATGTAAAGTTTTGCTAAACTTTTAATACTGCAGCTAATAGAAACTTTGCTTAATATGCCAAGCAGCTAAAAAGTAACCCTAATCTCAGATGTAAGATTTCAATTTTGGGGACAATTTTGTTCTACTACTCTTCTCTGATCGCTTCCTCTGTTTTGATTTGTTTTCACCCACAATGCATCCTTTAGCTCCATTGTAACCCCACACAATGCCCATGGGTATCAGGCTGTGTGAATGAAGACAGAAGCAGTTTATACAAACCAGCCCCTTTCTTTCCTCTCTGTCTATTGTTGTATGAATGGGCCTTCTGCATTCTGCTGCTAGGAAACCACCTTTTTTAAAGCCTAGCTTCAAAAAAGGGACAGACCCCACAATAAAAATAAAGCAAAAATAGTTTTCCTGTTGCTTTGTTTAAACAAGTCTTTTAAAAATAACACCAAAATCCTCCAACAGCAGAACATTTGAGGGCATGCATCTTTTTAGAAATATCCAATTCCTCACCTCTTGCATCAGCGACTAACATCAAAACAAGCCTTTTCACATTTAAGCACTGAACTATTTCACCGGAAACCTTAACCAAAAGGATAATTGAGATTAAAAATAACATCTGTAAGCATTATTTTTTTGTTCTAACGGAAGGGTAGAGAAAAGTATAGATAGCAAGTTGTTTTAGAGAGATACAATGTGAAAGTAATATTTACGTCCAAAACAAAAACTGTACAAAACTGTAGTAAGTATGGACATCATGCATGCAAAGCGGTCTTGGGCTCTTGCTCTGTTTCTACAAATTACTGTAGCTGTCAGGGGAGATTTAACTTCCACGCTGTAGTGGCATTTAACAAGAGACACACGTCCTTTTCCTAAACACTACATTTTGTTTGTCAACTGTCTTCTCGTCCGCCAGCTCTTTATGCTTTAGAGACAAGAGAGCGTCTGGTGGGGGATCACGTGACCGCCGCCAATCCCGTCTTCCCGGGGAAAGAACCATAGAGACTTTTAAAGTGTGCGCACGCTCCGTCAACAGCACTGCAAAGGGATACATTGAAAGGAAGCGTTCAGCGCAAACCCGGCATCTGGCTCTGAGTTGACCTCTTAGTATTCCGGCCTAGAATCCAGAGAATTAAGAGGCATAAGGTACAACCTTAAGGCTGCTGTCCTCCTAAGAGTACTTATTTTAGAACGTCAATTCCCTCCCAAGGATGTTTCAATCACGGGCCGTGAAATGGTTCCGAATATGCTGTAGGGTGGAATTAAAACTCTTTGAGAGGATACACTCAAGAGTTGGCCGGGAGGCTGGTAGGACGTTGCAGCCTCCGATAAGGGCTTTGTCAGCAATATGCCCGTCCTTTGCAGGGTGTTGTTCCCGTCCCTCCCGGCTCAGAACTAAGCCCGTTTCTTCCGGCTCGTGGACTTAGGGGCTGCTGAGAGATAGAAGAACCCAAAGAGCTGTTGATAATAGGCAATAAGATGGGTCCATGCAACATTGTACTTTATTGTGTTGTAAGGATCCAGCCATTTGGTCAGTTTACCCAGCAGTGAGTTGTGGGCAGCTACAAAATGAACCCAGATTGAGTTAATTATTTTTGGGAGAACCATGGAAGGTGTCTCCAGAAAATGCAATGATTTATTGAAGGCAATAATGAACAGTATGCATCTTGGACATGTTTTTCAAGGGGAGAAAAACGGGGCAGGATCTCAGATTTCAGGGATGTTCACAAGGTGTGGTCAAAAACATCAAGGGATGGCCATGGGGTGTGATCAAAGTTTTGGGTGTTCTTATGTGTGATGCATATGCAAGACAGACCAAAACTGCCAGAGGTTCAGTAGTACTATTGTAGCCGTTATACTGAATGTCCAAGTATTTAGCTTACTCTGCTCTTTAGTTATTCATGCTATGTTGAGATGCAATCCTAAATATATTTAGATGACATTTATGAAGTTCGCTGGATAGGCATCAATCAAAAACTGAAATCTTGTGTTAGCTTACTTAGTAAGCATGAGGGCATATCAGGTTAAACTTGACCTTACTGTTGAGTAATATATTTGAACTATTTTACTGTATGCAAATACTACAGTCAGCTATAATGTAGTGCATGAACAGGATCATTATACACCATAGTTTTAGAGTGAGCCAGGAATTTATGCCCAGATATTTTCAAAAATTGTAACTTCTGATTTAGCATCATTTGCCACTGTCTTAAAAATAAAATGAAGATCAACATTCACCAACAATGTAATGGTGTGTGTGTATGTGTGTGTATTATAGATCCATATTCCTGATTCCTTTATTGTATTTCCATTATAAGAGGAGAAATGTACTGATTGAATGTTTGGTTGTCACACATTCCTGAATCTGGTAGGAAGTTATATCTTATTGACATTATTTTAATCTTGTTTATTGTTGCAAGAGAGGATGTCATTTGTACGTAGTACCTGAATATGCTGCATTATTGTGCCTTTAAATTAGAAACCAGATAGACGTTCAACAAATGAACAAAACACTTTTCATAAGTAATATTCCCACCTTTTATAATTTTTGCTTTGAGACTAAAAAAACAGAAGAAAAATAAATACCATTAAAATAAATTATCCTTATATGGGACTGAAAGGACGGTGATTGTTTTAGTTTGTTTCAAAATGCTATTTGCTTTATTTAAAGTTTTATATTTTAAGTTCTGTGTATGTCACCATACATGTATGAAAGACAATCAGGAACCAGAAGTCTCTGGAAACACATGCAGACTGCAACCCTTCTCATCCTGGTAAAGGAAAGGACTTCAAACAGGCCAGTAAATCTGGTTAGTACTTTTATCAGGGCGGAAATGAAATGGCATAATATTTTCTGGGGTAGACAGATGCTTTAGTGCAAGTGCAGAATTGTTTTTATGTGCTCCATCTCCTTCTGACTGGGTTGATAGTCTCCGGTGGATTATTAGCAACATATTTCTTCTGTTGGTTTGCCTTTGATCTGAACCCAGGAGCTTTCAACATTAATGCTACCATCAGCCAAGTAGATATCTGACAAGTAAGTTCATTGCTGATGGACTGCACTACATCAGCAGTTACATTGCTGTTGCTCAAGCAGAATTTACCTTACCATGTTCCAGTAATTCTCCTGATATCATATTTGTGCTTCAGGACTTTCAACTAAGTTGTTATCCATACTTTGTCCATTAATTAATTAATGGGTTAAACTCCTTGTGTTCAATCTCCCTTTCCTTTGTACGTGTATACCCTTTGTTCTTTGCTAAATTAACAATCATGCTATCTACCATCAAGGTTTAAGCAATTATCCCCATTACTTTCATGAATTGGTTTGTCCCGTTTTAAAGACACCCAAGTTGGTAGCATTATCTCATGATAAAATCCTGGTTATCACTTAGAATTAAATCTGATTGTCTATCTTGAACAGATTTTAAGAAAAAACTTATTCTAATATTTTCACCTTTGCATATAAAGAATCAGCTATAAATTAAGACTCTTGTGACACAGACTAGGTTCATAAATAGTTCTCAGATTAAAGTTCCCAAGAATATATTAGAAAGCAACCATCAGTACCTTCATGTTATTTCTAGACCAATTGAAACATTTATTTTTGCACTATAGTACAAAGGAATGTGATAATAGCACATAAGGGGTAGAAACCATTAAAGAAAACTAGAGGCATCTTTTAAAATTGCAAGTTAAAAATCCACAGTCATTTTCATGAATAGAACATACTGAATATAACACTTCCAAGGTATTTTGTACAGTAATGAAAATGTGAGAAATCAGCAGTGTGAAAAAATGATGTGACACTAATTAAGTGCTGCTAATGTCTACTCTCTCTGTATTAGAAGTGAAATTTTATTTTCAGTAGCATAAAAAACAGAAGAAGAACCAGAATTATAAGACTTGCTTTAGGTTAAAAAAAAAGCCTTAAATATATTTTTTAATTTAAAATTTAAATTTTACTCAATGTACATGCTATGAAAACTTTATTATTCTTGCATTGTTTGCATTAACATCATTCCAACAATCAAAAAGTAAATAATACCCCAATCAAGGAAATAACAACACAAATAAAAAAACTTAAATCATAAACAACAGCCTAATCAAAGAATGACCAATAAAACCAAACCCCACTTCCTATTGGTGCTGATTAGTAATGAAATTCAAGAAGTTTAAATGAAAGTCAGGAAGACCACCAAGAACACCACAGTTCAACCTGAACTACAAATACTGTACCGTCTTCTATCGATACTGGATTATATTTATATTTGTGCAAAAGGCAAATTGCCAGCAAGATCCAATTCACTTTTAAAATCTTCTGCATCAAAATACATACTTGATCTTGTTACTTTCTAGCTTTGTTACATATCCACTAAAGGTGAAAAACTGTTCCCTCACTCAGTATGATTACATTTTCAATAAATATTTGAAATTCCCTCATGCATTCTTGGCAATTCATCCTGTACTAACGATACATCATTTTATAAAAATTCTCTGTAAGATTATAATTTAATCTAAATTTCAACCCATTCTTGCACATACTGTCCCATTGATCCAACTGTATATTACACCTTACATATTTTTGCCCATACAATCTTTAACATTTATTATCTTCTGTACCATTTTCAATAAATTTATCCATATTAACAATAATACGATCATCATCTGTACAGAGCTCTACATCAAATTTAGTTTTACTGTTTTCAAATTGTAATTCTTTTTATCCAACTTTCCATTAGCTGATCATAGGAAACCAATGGCAGATAAAACCTAACTCTGACTTTCCTCTTATTTTTAAGTTAAATTCTTTACAAAATTTAGCAATTCAGCCTAGGTTAACCAATTTTGTTTAACTATCATTACTTTTCTATAAAATGCTTCTTGTGGTGACAACCATAAAGGCATTTTAGAAGACAATTCTGGTTTATAGGAAATGTGTAGTATTATTTTTAAAGTCCACATTTACCTTGACTTTATCATATCCCTGAAAGCATTTCTCAACATTTCTCAAAAATAGTAAGTTGTTCCCCAAATTAAACATATTTCTCAAAGTGTTAAGACTCTGATGTTATGTGGTACTTGAATAGAAATATTGTCTGAAGATTTGTGAATGTTATTTCTATTTTAAACAGTGAAAAATAATGCTGAGATCAGTTTAATAGAATACTTCTTTAAAATCCTATCATCTTACCTCTCTTTAGGATGATATTGAAATGGATTGAAATTGCACTTGGTAAACAATTATGACAACTATTTTCTTCTTTCTCTTTTTTAGCTGGTGGAAGAAATAGAGATTTTCTATGCACTAAAAGTATGGGTGTTAAAGGCTTATATACGTTTGTGGTCACTGCCTGTCCAGATGTATGTATAGTGATAAATCTGAAAGATGTGGCTGAAAACCATTGTGGAACTCATCCTGGATCTGTTCCTGTCCTTGTAGTAGATGCTATGTCTTGTCTTCGACACTGGTATACACCAGAATCTTGGGTCTGTGGGGGCCAATGGCGTGAATATCGTTCCAATTTGGACAGTTTCATAAATCACTTTACAACCGCTGGTATCAAACTAGTTTTCTGTTTTGATGGCCTTGTGGAGCAAAAAAAGCGAAACGAATGGGTCAAACGAAGGTTGAGAAATAACAAAGAAATAGCTAAGATCTTTGAGTTCATCAAAGCCAATAAGCAGCAACCTGGAAGAGGAATGTTCTTTATACCATCTGGACTGGCCACATTTACGCGTTTTGCCTTGAAAACTCTTGGTCAAGAGGTGATATGTTCATTGCAAGAAGCAGACTATGAAATAGCAAATTATGCACAAAAGAACAACTGTATGGGAATTCTTGGAGAAGACACAGATTACCTGATTTACGATACCGTTCCTTATTTTTCCATTAGTAAGCTACACTTGGATTCACTGGAAACAGTAATGTACTCAAGGCAAAATCTCTGCGGTTGGCTTGGTCTCCGTGTCCCAGATCTTCCCCTTTTGGCTTGCCTCCTTGGCACAGACACTGTCCCAGAAAGAGCTATGGAAGGTTTTCGGAATCAATGTTTATCTTCGTATCGGGCAAAAAGGCAAAGCTGTGACAAGAAAGATATTATTATTGCTGTTGCAAATTATATTTCAGCTATTCCACATGTTTCTGAGAGTTTGATGGATCTGGAAAAAATGCTGCCTTTGGGATCAGACCAGTTAATATTGCGCAAAGGAATAGAATCTTACTTGCTGCCTGGACAGCATTCTCCCTGGCTTCCTTGTGACTTCACATCTACATTACAGTTAGCAGCAGAGCAGAAGAAAGATTTCCCTATTTGTTTAGATCAGGAAATCTTTCAGGTAATTCCTTATCTGGGTTACCCGAATTCAGGCAATTACAAAGAGCTGGTAGTTTGGCTACATAGATGGATATTATATTAAGTATTAGTACTTCTCTATATTGTTTTCTTTGGAAGGGGTACAGGATAGTCTGTTCTTCTTTTACGTTAAATCCTCGTTAGTCTCCCAATGATACACAACGAACTGTGAACTGTGAACAAATCATAGTTCACCTATGTTTTTTAGGTTCATTTTTATGGCCTTATGGTGTTGAAGATGGCATAAGAGGTGTGTATGTGTGTGTGTATCTTATGCCATCTTTCAGCGGTGCGAATCCCTAGCACTGCATAATGGAGTGAGCTCCCATTACTTGTCCCAGCTTCTGCCAACCTAGCAGTTCGAAAGCATGTAAAAATGCAGGTAGAAAAAATAGCAACCACCTTTGGTGGGAAGGTAACAGCATTCCCTGCGCCTTTGGCATTTAGTCATGCTGGCCATGGAGACATCTTCAGACAGCGCTGGCTCTTCGGCTTTGAAACAGAGATGGGCACCGCCCCCTAGAGTTGGGAACAACTAGCACATATGTGCATGGGGAACCTTTACACACATATATAAAGGTACACATGTATGTGCGTGTGTGTATATACACATACACACACATACACAAAAATGTTAGTGAAACAAACACTAACTACAGAAAATCAATTCTAGGTTTAGTCCATCTATTTGTTCTTAATCTCCCATAATAAATGGCTGAAAAAGTCATACTCTCAGTTGTCACCAACATCATTGCTAGGGTTTCTGTGGCACTCATAAATTGAAGAAAAAAAAAGAATTAAAGGTGTGTTCTGAAGCTAAAAAAGCAAATCAAATATATATATTTATTTATTCTGCTTGTGACAGATAGCTGAAGAACAACACATGCGAGCTGAAAATCATATGATATACAATATCCTAAGCCATGCAGAACTTGAGTGCAGCAACACGTTGGAAGATGAATATGATACCTCCCTTCCTGGACAGGCACTTATCTATTGCCCTGTTCGGCAGCACATCTATTCCATCCTGCTGGAGTCTGCAAAAGGTAAAGGGTTCATTAGAAATTTACTGTTGAATCTTCAAAGCTTGGAGTAATGAATTGCAGTTGGGTCACATGCTTATGCACAAAATTTGAAAAAGTGATCTGTGCAGTTTCTAAATGCAAGGCTTGCATAGATAACCCAATTTTGTTCTTGATACTGTAGGCAAGCCACATGTAATTAATTAGAAGACCATTGGAAATAATTGAAGGAAGTTGTGTGCACTTGAGAGCTGGTGTATTTTGAACCTTTTAAGGAAATCTTGTACAACCCCTATAATCAAATACTTATGAAAGCTGTTAATAAGCAAGCAAGCAGAGCAAAACTGTAGCCTAATATAGTAGGGGTTTTTTTAAGGTTATTTTAACAAAAATGTGCTTTCCTCCCAAGTGTTGAAATTATGATCTTAAATGAGTTTGAAGAGTTGTCCTTAAGATATTAACTCTTTTCCCCCCAAAATTATTTAGAATAATAATGGAGGAAAATGAATTTTAGTAGAAATTTGACAGGAAAAAATAGTACAACTTAAGGCGAAGCAATTCTGCAAATGGATTGCGTAGCACAAAACGTGGGATGAAACAGAAACACGACTTTTTAGTTTTTGGAAGCATACATTTTCATTCCAGGTATATGGAATACATTTACTTCGATCTTTGATAGATTAATTTTCAAATAGATACCTCTCTTTGCATTATGTAAGCTATCTAATATTCACGCAAATTACTCAGTTTGTCAGCTAACGTGGTATCATCTGCTATGAAAGTACTTCTACTTTCATGTCCCCAGCCAAATACCTCCAATGTAACAAATAATTCTTCATGAATGTACTGCATTCATAAATGCATTAAAGAGCCAAGGGAATACCATACATCTTTATCTTACATTCTACTGAGTGTTGAACCATTTGCTAATTATTCTACTCTCTTGCATACTTTAGTTCCATCATATGCCATTCTCACACTCATCAAGCAATCATCAGCTCTATAATCATACTAAACATTTCATAATTTAGAATAGAGCTGGAAGGCACCTTGGAGGTCTTTAATCCAACCCCCTGCTCAAGCAGGAGACCCTATACCCGTGATGGCGAACCTACGGCACGCGTGCCGGAAGTAGCCCACAGAGCCATCACCCATTGCTCTTTCGGGTTCTGGCATGCCGGCCAGCTGGTCTTCATGCACGTGGGAATGCCGGAAACCAGAAGAGCAGCCTCATGTGCGCACCAGGAAGATGATCTTCCAGTTTTCGGCACACATGCACTTTGGCCACCTGGTCTTTGCGTGCGCATGCGCACCAGAAGACCAGATGGCCGGTCTGCGTGTGCGTACCAGAACCAGAAGATCATCATTCTGGCACATGCATGTGCACTGGCCACCTAATCTTTGCACACACATGCGTGCCAGAAACCGGAAGACCAGGTCAATTATCAATTCGGTTACTCTTTCAAGCAGACTTCTGCTCAATACATCCCGAGTTACAGTTGACAAACTGACCCCTCTTTTTGTATTACTTTCTTCTTTGTGTACAGCATTCTTCCTATCATGAGATACAGATGCAGCTTTCCCATATACATTAAACAAGATAAATTAATTAGAATTAGAATTCCATTAGAAACCTCACTCAGATTTTAACATTTCTCCAGTTGCATCTCTATAGATGCAGCCTTAACATTTGTCAACATTTTATACCATATAGAGCTTCCGTATCATCGGTTCCCCCCCCCCCTTTTCTTGGATACAAAACTGTTATGGTATTTGTTTTATTTCTGCTGAAACCCAAACAATTTTGATGTGGGGTAATACAAAAACTCTTGACATGTTTAATTCAAATAAACACTCTGCAGGTTTTTCCTGTTTTGTGGAATATCTGTTTACAAGGGATGCTATCTGAAATTGACTTGGCAAATGTTATCTGGCATCTGCAAAGTAATGCACTCTATTTCCGAACCTCCTGGATGATCAAGAGGGATGCCATATTCAGTGATATTGAAAATTGCCAAACAATCAATAGCACTTAGACTTATATACTGATTTACAATGCTTTACAGCCCTCTCTAAGCGGTTTAAAGAGTCAGCATATTGCCCCCAACAATCTGGGTCCTCATTTTACCCAACTTGGAAGGATGGAAGGCTGAATCAACCTTGAGCCTGGTGAGATTTGAACTGCCAAATTGCAGTCAGCTGGCAGCCAGCAGGTTAACAGAACAATTCTGGCTCCTAAAATGTGGAATACTGTTTACCTCTCTTGGGTAGGTGCAGACAGAGCTCAGGGTAGGTGTAAAGAACCTTTTAATTATGTTGTTACAATAAATATTTTCTGAAGTTTCAATGCATTTTATAGTTTATTTTTCTCCATTTTGATGTTTGGATTTTTAGGGGAAGCCTGTGCATTAAGATTACAATAAAGAGAGGTGTGATGGCAAAAGTTATAGGAATCCCTACTCTAAACATACAAATCTGAGAAAATTTTTATGTAGGATCCATTGGGGTTTAATCCCCATTAAGATATGGGAATGAGCCTAAATCATCATACCTTTGTTTTTACAAATCGTACAATGTCTGCTCTCATCTAAATTCATTGAACCAATTCTCTATTCTTTAGATGCCAGTGGAGCTTATCCTGTAGTCAAAGAATGGTTTGTATATGCTGGAAATTCCTTGCGGCAGCCAGACCTAGTGCAACCCAAACCACTGCCAGGTAGAACGAGATTTCCTCCTGTATTAAAATGTGAACTAAATATAAAATATTTGTTAAAAAATACCCTATCAGACATTGGAGTTTTGAGAATCAAGCGTTACTAAGAAGTCAAGTTAATTTTTTTTAAAAATTGTAGTATGCCAAGAAGATGTTGTAAGTTTATGATCCCTAAACATAATAAACATCAATAAAATTCCATGCATCAAGAATCAGAAGAACAACTCTACAATAATTAAAAATAAATAAAACAGCATTGTTTCCAAGTAAAACATAAGGGGAGGACGCAAGAAAGATTCAGATTGAGTCAATTTTCATATGTAGATAGGTTAAAATAGTTATCATTGTCCTATTCTAATGTGAGTAGAGTCAACTTTTTCTTGTTTAGGGATGAAATTTTAAATTAAGATGCCACTTTTACTAAGCCCTGCCATTTATGAGTCTAGTCAACCTTAATTTGCTATTCAAGCACATTTGATAGAAGCATTCATTGCAGAATCATGAACATTACCCATACACATTTAATTACCAAGAATGAGCTGAACAATACATTGGGATACAGTTCTTTCAACATAGCTGTCTGCAAATCATTCTTCATAAGTTACTAACTTTGACAGATGCTGCTTCCAAGCATGAGAAAAGTCCACTTTTACATGTTTGATACATGTATGAGAAAGGCTTCCCTTTGCATGAGATGGGCCACTGGATGAGACAGACGTTGTCTAGATATAGGCCTTATTCTGCAAGACTATACTTATGTTCCTAAAAAGTAGTGTGCTGTGTATGTATGTGCACACAGGCACACATTATTAGAAGCAGCCATAATGATGTATGCACCAAACTTAAGAAAATATATGAATTACTCATGGTGGAATCCAAAAAAATCCCAAGACTGTATTTATATTCCCTTCAATAATGCAGCCCTAATAGTTAATAGTATGGAACAATAAGAAGAAATCAAGAGACTATAACAAGGAACAGCTTGTCTGTCTCCTGGCAGAGATCTTTACCCAGGGTGACTGTACAATTTATATTCATAATCATTTAACCATAAACTAGAGTGCTCGGAATCTAGATTAGGCTTCCCCTGTTGCCTCCAGATATGTTAAAATCTTAGATTAGAGAAGGCTGATCCAGATAATCTCAACCACTCAATCCTTATTACTTGCAATAGATCTGCATATTTATTACATTTCTAACAAAGTCTTCATGTTAGAATAGGATTTGAAACAGTGTATAATTCAAGAGGTTTAGTTGGTATAAAGAGATATTGGTTTGATCTTCACTTTTAGCTAATATTAAAGGGATTAAAGGTTTCCCCTGTCTGTCGTGACGGATTTAAGGAGATGGTGCTCATCTCCAATTCTCAAGATGAGGGAGCCTATGTTCTCCTGAGGCGGATCTGTTTTCATGATATGGGTCAGTAGAAAAATACAGAATGCAGTAACCATCCAGCCAAAGCAGTACCTATTTATCTACTCACATTTTGCATGCTTTCGAACTGCTAGGTTGGCAAGAGCTGGAGCAAGTGACAGGAGCGCTCTGGTCTCAAACCCTGACTGTCTGCTTTCCAGCTGAAAAGCTCAGCTTCTTTACCGCTGGATTATCATGCCCCCTATTAGCAAATACAGCATGATATAAAGTTTCCCTAAAAGAACCTAGTTTATTAGATGCCAGGGGACTTAAGTTTAATTTAAGCTGTTGATTGAGCTTCAGCTTCATGATTAAGGATATTCTGTCCAATAGATTTATCTGATAGGTTCCATTCTTCTCACCATCCCCAGGGAAACCAGTATAAACAAGGAAGAACACGTTCTCTGAGATATAAAGTAAATCCATCCTCTCTAAATGAAAAGAAAATAATAATTAACATGATTGAGAAAGGACTATATTTCAGTAGTAAAACAGGTGTTCTTCATGCCAAAGGTTTCCTGCTCTGTTCCTGATATTTGCAGATAGAGCTAGGAAAGCATGAAAACCTGCTAGGAATAAGCATAGATCACATGAAGTGGATGGCCAGTGACCTAACTTGGAATCACCCACTTTCCCATTTCATATCTAGGACAGTCAAAAACATACTGTAGGAACTGTCAGTGCATGGGAGTTCATGGTAACAAGGTCAGCCAATGAATAGGCATAGCAACAAAGTAAGTCAATGAGGGCTGTTTGGAAACTGAAACAGTATTTGCTGGAGACAGCTAGGAGCCTGGGCATGTCTTAGCTCAACTGTTCTGTACTAAAGCTCTGAGTCTGTGCTGAGCTCGAAACTAATCTGTTCTGAACTGAAACATAAACTCTTGTTTCCTCTGCCTGTGCTTGCTTGTATTTGCTACCAAGTTGGAAAACCTGCTTTTGGTATTGTATATTTACTTCATGTGTTATATTATATATAAAGAGAAGTTAATGACTCCTGCTGAATCAGTTACCGGTGTGTGCTTTCTGGATTTGATTGCTGCAACAAACTCTGGCAGGAACATCCCTAGGGCACTTTGTGCCGATTCAGTCATTCATCACATTGGTAATTGGTACATTGTATAGAGGAGACAAAAGCAAAACAACAACAGTAGAAATTTCTTGATTTTAAAAAAAGTCAGGCTGGATGAACTCTTACTTCTAATTCTCATTTTTGTTCTGAACACTGAGTAATATGCCTTGAAATTAAGAAATCTTAAAAATTGAGACTGTTTCTCTTGTTGGGCCAGACTGCTGAGGAATGGCCTACTCTTTGGTAGGAGCAAATCAATTTCAATTTTGTTGTTTGTTGTGAAGTCGTGTCTGACCCTTCGCAACCCCATGGACAGCGTTCCTCTAGGACTTCCTGTCCTCTACCATCCCCCAGAGTCCATTTAAGGTCACACCTACTGCTTCAGTGACTCCATCCAGCCACCTATTTCTTTGCCGTCCCATTCTTCTTTTGCCTTCAATCTTTCCCAGCATTAGGATCTTCTCCAGTGAGTCCTTCCTTCTCATTAGGTGGCCAAAGTATTTGAGGTTCATCTTCAGGATCTGGCCTTCTAAAGAGCAGTCAGGGTTGATCTCCTCTAGGACTGACCAGTTTGATCACCTTGCAGTCCAAGGGACTTTCAGGACTCTTCTCCTTCAACATCAGTTAGGGCAGAAAATATCTGTCCTAAATCTAGAGAGAGGGTTGACATAGTAAAAAAAGGAATAGCCTTTTTGTAAAATGCATGCAGCATGCAGCATGGAGAAAGAATTTTATACTCTGCTATTTTTTTTCCTTCTATGGATCAACAACACCAAGCAATCTCTTGTGGAATTTGCTTCAGGAAAATCATATTTGGGCTGAATATGTATGAGAAATTTCAATATAGTAAAACATTCCCTCAAAAGGAGGAATTATAGTACAGGTTGCCTTTGAGCAATGTTTGCTATTTCCTCAGAAAGGAAAGTCTGTTGTGTTCTTTTTCAGACTAGTCCAGTTTATTTTTAGTACAATAGTCCAAAGCAAATATTTTTCCTAAATTTTCTCATGCACTTTTATTTTCTGCAAGATGAAACTGTAGTTCACCAAATAAGGAGTTTGGCACTGGGACATTTAAATTATAACATGCTTTACTACTGCATTTCAGTTGAAGTCAATGAAGAAAAACAAATTCAAGTTCACATTTTTTAAACTGTATTTTGTAATCAATACACATATCTATGGATACATATGTTGCACGCATTACAAAACAAAGCTAGTTAAAATGTTCCATTAAACTTTGTTGCTATTTAACAATGATTAAACTCACAACCTCATGCTAATCATAGTTTGTTTAATAAATATCTATTTAATAAGACAATATTTTTGGCTTTCAGAAAATAATCTTTAGCAAGAAAACCATGTTGTGACTGGCCAAAATCCAGTCCTGCAGCCTTTACTAAGTTACTGTGTTGTGATTAAATTGGTAAATCTAACCATTTTTTTTCTGATTTTTAAAAATCAATATTTTTTTAAAAAGTAGAAAAGAATCTTTTGGATTTAGTTGACCACACACATTTGCATGAGGTATTGGCAGATGCTAATTCTCAAGGCCTCCTTCTTCAATCTAAGATCAATGTCTTACATAATTCTTTGCTGAGGGCACATTAAAATGCTTTCAAGGGAAATTGCCAGGCACCTGTGTGGTAATCTACAAGGAAATGAGCATCATTTGAGGGTTCTAGAATCTATTTTGATTTTTTATTTACTAAAACCCTGTGGCTTATCAACAGAATCTGATAGAAAATTGTGACCCAAAATCTAAAGCAGTTATTTTCATGAAAAATCAGGATGATCTTTCTCCCCCACAAATTTCACATTCTAAAATTTGAAATTCTGATCTTATTTATAAATAAGTAAGAATAAAAAGAAGGATGAGTTTTATTTAGTTCTAAAAGGTAGAAACACCAGAAATTGTCTGGCAGAATATGATACTTCTGAAAGTTTTTAATAACCACTTGCCTCATCAGATTTGCCAGCAGTATCTGGAAAAGGATTTCTGAAGAGTTTGAGTTTGTCAATATATTGGGCAAGAACTTTGTTCAGATAAACAGGTCTCAAACTGTTCAGGGATTTAAAAGTTTGAGATTTTATATAATATTTTAGTGGGATTTATTCCTAAACAATCTAGGCTGCAGTATTAATTACAGTATTAATTAAGAGGAAACCCCCAATAGAATTCAGCAAGGCATTTAAGACTGCCTCCTAAAATATTTATATTATTGCCACCATTATTAGTGTCAGTGACCTTTAGTGGTTACCTGAAGACTGTCACATTAGCTCTTAATGATAAACTTTTTTCCTGTTTTCTTACTTTTTGCTCATGTATTATTTTGCTAATTAAAAGTATTCCTGAATTACTTCCCAGTTCAAAGGCTCCTGCGGAAATTTGCTCATATGATCTTTGTTCTTTTAGGGGGAAACAATATGTACAGTATAAGTAGTGAAAAAGAGAAAAAACAGAAATGCCTTTAATTGTGGGATATTTAGATATTCTTGCGGTAAGAGCATAGTGTGGTACTCCTGAACTCCATGAAGCTTTGGGTGGGAAAGTACACATTTTCTTGGGCCTTCAACTTAAGAAATTTCACACTTGGAAAGAAACTAGTCTTAAGGGTGAAGAACAAAATATTTATTTTCTGTTTTGGATCTTCAGAAAAAAGTACCATTTGGTTAAGTGAGTTTTGTTTGCTAAATAAACAAGCTCTTTTTCACTCAGTTATACCTCAACACTGTAATCATTTATAGCAGTCAAGTAGTTTACTTAGGAATGCAACTTCTGTTTGTAATGATTTAAAAAAAGGAAAAAAGATATGCTACCAAATGTAGCTTGGATGATTGAGTCTTAAAATGGTGCCCCATTTGTCTGAAATACAGAATTAAAATACTGTCTGGCAAGAATTTATCCACTTACTAGATGTAAAATTTTTATTTCAGATTCATCATTATTTTGGCAGTTAAGTAAGAATGATAAATAGTAACATTTGAATCTCTGTTTTTTGGGGAGGCAGTGTCTCATTATAACATCTAAAAAATGCAGTATAACATAAGGGACTAAAATTGTCCTTGTTCCACATTGTATACAATACCTGCATGGAGGTACCCTGGTTTTGCATTCTGTAATTATCCATTTGGTAATAAGATTAATAAACCATTATGTCCTTATTTTGAGACTATTTCCAATGTGCAAATTACTGTATATACTCGAGTATAAGCCTAGTTTTTCAGCCCACTTTTTGGGCTGAAAAAAGCCGCCTCGGCTTATACTCGAGTCAGTGAAAAATTTGCCCGAAATGGAGGAGAAAAAGGGGCGGGGCCATGCCGCTGGGTGACACTCGTGAATGGCCCAGTGCCCCTGTGAGTTTCCCCTCCCTCTGTGTCAGTTTGCCGCGCAGCGCGCACCGCACCATCCCCCCTCCTCACGTTCTAATGTAATGCAGGGCTGTCTTACGATTCCCCTTCCTCCCCCTCCTGCCGCTCTGCAACGATGTCCCACCTCCTCCTTGTTATGGCAAGCAGCCACATAGCGATGTCCCACCTCCTCTGGTACAGTGATCCAATGATAGGAATCACTGTGCCGTGTGTCATAGGAGGCGGGACATCGCTCCCGCGGCTGCACGGGACATCATCATCACAGCGGGACATCAGCATCATGAGGTGAGTGAAGTATTTCATTGAATACACCGCTAGTTTACTGTTTTTCTTTGAAATAAATATTCAAAAACATTGGTATCTATTTTTATTTTTGAAATTTACCGGTAGCTGCTGCATTTCCCACCCTAGGCTTATACTCGAGTCAATAACTTTTCCAGTTTTTTTTGTGGTAAAATTAGGTGCCTCGGCTTATATTCGGGTCGGCCTATACTCGAGTATATACGGTAAATCATCTTGTAAGACATTTGCTAGGTGAATTTTGCTCCATTTTACCACCTTTCTTGCCACAGTTGTTAAGAGAATCACTGCAGTTGTTAAATTAATAACACGGTTGTTAAGTGAATCTGGATTTCCCATTGACTTTACTTGTCAGATGGTCACAAAAGGAGATCACATGCCCCTCCCCGGACTCTGCAACTGTCATAAATGTGAGTCGGTTCCCAAGCGTTTGAATTTTCATCATATGACCATGGGGATGCTGCAATGGTTGTAAGTGTGAAAAACGGTCATAACTCACTTTTTTCAGTGCCATTGTAACTTTGAACAGTCACTAAATGAACTGTTGTAAGTCGAGGACTACCTGTAACAGCCTCTTCTCTGATAACACGTTGTAGCTCATTACAGTTATTGCAAGCTTGAGGTTTCTCATTGAAATGCCATGGCTGTACCTTCCATAGCTTGCTTCTACGATGATGACACCTGTAATGGATTTCTTCCCTAGGTGGCAATCCTAATTTGAGAACACTGTGGCTCAACAGGAGTGCTGAGGCCGAGAACCAACGTCTTTGGACATTTCTGGCATGCTTTCAACTTCAAGATTCAGCAGAGGATCTCCGGGCTCTGGAAACGCCTTTCTTTGTTGTTTGTTCCTTGTTACTCTACCTTCTTTTGCAAGTAAAGAAACCCCTAGTTCTTCCTTGCATGTTAACCTGTTTTTCTATATAGTCTGGGCAAGCAGCCCCAATCCTTTTGGGCACCAGGGTCAGTTCTGTGGAGAGAGGTTTTTCTGCGGACTGGAGGGGGCGTGGTTTTGTGTGCTTCCTGTATTCCATGGATGGGGTTCTGCTTGTTTACGTGGCCCGGTTGCTGGCATGCAACGGCCCGGTGCCAGTCCACAGACCGGGGATTGGGGACCCCTGCTCTAAGCATAAGTAAATTGCAAATTAAATTACTTGGTGTCTTGGAGTGGGCCTGTCTCTAATCTTACACTGAATTATTGAAGAGGACATGGAATGGGATTTCCCTATCCTGAAATTATGGCTTTAACACTTTAGATCTGTGAAAAGTTGTGTAATCTGATATAATGGTTACAATATCATTTCTTTTTTTGAAGGATATCACCGCTCATTTTTATTACTAATTCTAGTTATGTATCTCATCTCACATCTGTAGAACCCAGAATGGGATTGGAATAATGAAGATGGTTTATAAAAAGAAAAAGTATTGGAAAAAATAGATTGTAAGGATTTTGTTAAGGGGTTCCATCATCATCATTATTGATATTATTATTTTGACAACTAGAACGCTGCCAGACAAATACACATTGTCTGAATACATATAGTCCTTGGAGGTTACAGGAAATACATGAAATTCATTGGAGGGATAATGAAATAATCCCTCCATTGAAAATGTAAGCTTTGCCTGTTTTGTAGATTATTTGGAATTTATTTGCCACACTGCTGGGTCACAGTGCTTACCATGCAATTATATTTTATCATGTGTTTATAATTTATCATTTGAGATGATGATGATGGCAGCAACCCTTATCAACCATCAGTGCCAGTCAATAATATTTATGATACATCTTTAAATGGTCAGTTGACTGAGTTTCATGTTTAATGAATAATTAATAATAATTAATAATAATTCATTAAATTTACATCCAGCCCAGATTATGGTCCTCACTGGATGCTGTATTCATATTGGAGCTATGAATCCCAAAATTCCTAATCCTGATCTTCATACTTGCTAGTTGAAAATTCTGCAAATTACCATTCCAATGCATCTGAAGAATACTAAACTGGGGAAAGCTAGATTCTAGTTCAAGGTTCTTGTTCATATCACCAAACTGTAAATTCCTGTTGCCTAATGTGAGTGAACTAACTAAAGGAAATTGCTGTGGCTTGGATCTTTGTTCTTGCCTTTGTAATGAACATTCAGATCAGACCTCTTTCACTCTGTCACCCTTCTCTCCTGTATTAATTTAGTCAGGACATTAAGGAAGTTGTTTTTAAAAGGTATCTCCTTTTTTAATGTTGCACAAGATAACAAACTGGTTAACAAAGACCAAGCCAACCTTTTTCTAAAGTGCTTAATGTTGGATTGTACTTCTCCTGATTTACAGACAAAATGGTGTGTCTCTGTGTAAGGATGTGTGTGGCTACACATACTGTATGTATTCAAAGTTTACTGTGTGTAGGAAAAATGAATGTACAGCAGGGTATGGCAACTGTAGCCGTGAAGACCTCTGATGCAGATGCAGATTTTAAAAGCAGCTTTTACAAAATAAGATAAGGTATAAGACTGACATTCCCCTAAAAAGGAATGCAGATAATGAACAAAGCAAGAATTTTCCTGCTTATTTGTAACCAAATCTAAGCTTCTGTCTTAAAACTTTGCCTCTTAGGTGGACAGCCTCTCTTTAGAAGATCTGCATGCATTTATGGCTCAGGCTCTGTGCCTCCAGGAGAAATCAGCTGCTCAGCTTGCAGACTTGCAGGTATAGACTTGACCCAACTCTTAATGTAATACCCACAATATCCCTAAGGTGAACATTGCATGGCGTTCTCTTGACTTAACTCAGATATGCAGAAGATTAGATTTGGGGGTCAGGAGGTTTCTACTGCTTTGTTTTGCTGATGAACTATTTATCTGAAATTCTTATTTCGTTTTGATCTGGCTAAAACTTTAGAAAGATCTGCCCTATTGGAGCCCAATGACCGTGACCCAGATGGTTTCTCCATTATTTGTCAACACTTCTTTGTATAACATTTTTGGACAGATATATCAAGCAATAGAAAGCTCAAATACTTTCATTTGCATTTTGATAAGAGCAACTTTTTTCCAAATTTTCATCATCCTCTTAAGGTAGATTTCTTAATTCTTCTAGGTATATTGGATGTTGGTTCCCCTTTACCTGCACAGAGTTCTCTAATGACGTGGCCATTGGCTGACAGTCATTAAGACTTCCTTAGGGCAAATATTATTTACCTTGGTTTCGGCCCATAATGGAATTTTAGAAATTTCTATTGAAGAGCATGAGCAACACTTGTTCATTGATAACCTGAATTCCTATGACTGGGTTAGCACAACATATTAAGCCCAGATGTGCTGACAAGCCTGTAATTCACTGTGTTGCAGAAAATCAACTGACATACTATTGTTTACATTGTTCCAATTCAGGAAATTCTGTAAATTGTGGTTTACTTTACCAGAGATAAGCATTATTGTGGCTCGCCAGTGGCCAGCAGAGCTGGCAGCAGATTCCGACAGTGAGGAGGTTGGGGAGGAACATGGTCCAGTCCTGGAGTCTGGGGAAAACTCTGATGAGGGCTCTGTGTTGGAGGTAGAGAGGGGGCCAGCTGCCTTCAGAGTCAGACATCAGTGAGGCAGACGAACAGCTGCAGCCTGTTCCCAGTGTGTGCATGCGCAGAGTTGCCAGGTGAATGGAACAGCTAAGGAAAAGGGGTCAACTTAGGAGTAAGGCCACAGGTGGAGGATGAATGGCCCCTCCCAGAGAAAATAAAAGAGGAGCGAAAGGGGAGTGGAGTTTGCTTAATTGCTTCGTGACTCTCTGAGACTCCTTGCCAGGTGTTGCAGATAGCAGCCTGTCAGTTCTCCAAGCCGGATAAGGTCTGTGACTGTAAATCCTCCCTCAAAAGACTTTGTTGGATGTGAATGAGTAGAATTCATAGTAAATTAATAAAAGGGTTTTTTGCCTGGACAAGGAGTGTGCTTCGTGCTCTTGGGAAGCCTAGGTCAGAACAAGCATGCGTTCATGTACATAGCCTGTAACTATAGTACTTCCCACTCAACATATGCAAGTTCAGTTAGCCTTTAGTTAATTGTATATGCCTGTATGAAAAATCTCTTTGCAGTTACAAGTTAACTTGTTAGGGTGTGTGTTGCCGTTGAGCAATCTGCACAATATGCATTTAAAATATATTGTAGGCTTGTGATACACTTGTCTGGTAAGCAGGGTGTTTGTGTATGTCTTTTTTTCTTTTAATGACTGCATGCTTAGTAGGGACATGTGCCACTTCTTGGGGAAGGCAGTAGTGGGGCATCTTTACGAACCAGCCCCACCTTTGGAATGTTGGGCTGCTTTGAATCAATTCTACATTCTCATTTAACACTCCCTTGTTTGACTGCAAGGTAAATGAGCCTCCTGCCAGTCGTGTGTCCATGCAATTTCCCATTGTTCTCTGGTATATACTGTATTTACTCTGAAATTCCAAGCATCTTTTGCCTTCCTTCTATATCTTGTCAGTACTTGTCTTGTTCTTGATAGCTAAAAACATTTTTGTTGTTTTTTTTTTTTAATTGGCAGCTCTACCTGCTCAGTCAAACAAAGAATTTGAGTGTCATATATATGCATCATGTAAGAAAAAGACCCAGGGTTGTAATTAAAACTGTGGTTTTTAATTTAATTGTAGAAGGAGGGGAGAAGCATATGTCATGCAGCCGAGGACTTTACAAAGCTGTTAACTGCCTGGCTTTATGGCCTTTAGTTGTAAAAACACCTAAAGCAAATAGAATGCGAACATGTAATGTTGACATATTTTATTGGCATATTTATGAGCACTTTTTAGATAGGCTTACAAATTGCTCGGAAGCAGCTGTTCCTGGATAACCGTTCCTGAAGTCTTTGTACATGATGCCTCCCACTAAAATCAAGAATGCTGTGAACAGTTTTCTTTTTTCCTCCACTTCACATTTGTTGTTGTTATTGTAAATGAAAAGTCATCAAATAATGATGGCAATAAGTCAACAGAACATTATCAAGCGTGCCTGGCAGGGAATTAGGGCTAAAATGCTTCTGTTTTCAGCACAAGAATTACATAATCAAATATTGTGAATGTGGATTCCATAAGAGAAATTATAGAAATCATGTAAATATTTACAGAAATCAACATTTATGAAGTACCATACTAAAACCCATACAAAATATCTTAGATTAAAATTGCTGAATATGTTTCATTGAAAAGAAAATTATCCTCAATTTAAGGTGACTAAAAACCAACATGGCATCTTTATCTGCCTTCATCACTACATTCTATACATAAACTAATGAAATAAGTAAAGAAATAAATTGAAATAAATACACATATATATTCTCAGTAAGTGTAAGGCAGTCTTCCTATTTTAAATGCAGTATCATTAGGCATTCTTATATTAGCTTTGGTTTTTCCTTCTACTAACCTAACAGAAGACCAATACATAATCAAATTTATTTAGACATCATACTATAAGACATAAGAATAATTCATTGTTTTGCCTTACTGTGGTGAGCAAATGTAGACACTGTGGTTTGTAAATAGCAACAGCACTTAGACTTATATACTACTTTACAATGCTTTACAACCCCCTCTAATCGGTTTACAGAGTCAGTCTATTGCCCCCAACAATCTGGATCCTCATTTTACCGACCTCGGAGGGATGGAAGGCTGAGTTAACCTTGAGCCTTGTGAGATTTGAACTGCCAAATTGCAAGCAACCGGCAGTTAGCAGAAGTAACCTGCGGTACTGCATTCTAATCACTGCACCACCACAGCTCTTCAAATCATAATTTTGGGAAGAGCATTTACTTGTAAACCCGCGTTATGGATTATTAAATAAGTAATAACTTGAGGTATTTCATCTCAGTTGAATACTTTTAATTAAATTAGTTAAATTCTAATTAAACTAGAATTAAATTTGTTAAATTACATTGATTACTGCTGGTCATTGCTAATACAATGATCAGAAAATCATTTGGCGAAGTAACTAAATCTACTGCACTATGGTTAGAGTGTAGTATTGTAGGCAAACTCTGCCCACAGCCAGGAGTTCAATCCTGTCAGAGCTCAAGGTTGACTCGGCCTTCCATCCTTCCAAGGTGGGTAAAATGAGGTCCCAGATTGTTGAGGGCAATATGCTGACTCTGTAAACTGCTTAGAGAGGACTGTAAAGCCCTGTGAAGTGGTATATAAGTCTAAGCGCTAAGTGCTGTTGCTATATATCCAAATAGCTTTTGGAGAAAATTGAGATCATACTTTCTGTTGTTTGTTTCATTAAACATTCTGTAGAATTCTAAATGTGTACAAGAAAAAGAATGAGACAAAACAGACAAAGGTTTTTCTTATTAAATAATCTTACCCAACAAAATGGAACTTGGGTCATTCTCCAAGTTCAGTTTATTTTATTGTTTAAATTTCTTATGCCCCTTAATAAATCCTTATTGACTACAGGACTGGTGTGCCTAACATTTTGGATTGTCTTCAATCCAAATACTATAATTTTGTAGTCCCAAATAGCAGACTTTGGTGTCTAATAAATGTTTGGATGTTTCAGCTTCTCCCAACTTTCTATTCCTTCCAGTCTTTGTGATAGTTTTATAAATTCTCTTGATTGCTATTTTCAGAATGCATTTAAGTATGTTTTTTAAATGTAGTTCTAAAAGCATGTGGATAATTTCCTTGTTATTCAAAATATGCTTCACCACCTTGGGATTTTATTGATGATTTATTGGGATTGTATTGAAGATTTATTTTCCTTGAATCACTCTGTTAATATAGTGCATCCCTTATATTTGCTTTCCAGTGGAGCAGCTACTATTTTTTATGATACGCCTAGCTTCTAAAGTATATTTCAACAAACTTTGCTCACTGGATTAATTCATTTGGCAGGCTATGGTGGCCTTAACTAATCAGAAGCAAGTTGCATTTTGTTTAGTTAGCCTTACTCTCAAGTCAGTGTATTATTGTACAAGGAAGAAAGTTCTGTTGAACTATAAGGTTTATTATAAGTAAAGAGATTTAAGACTGCATTCTCAATCCCTGCAGAACATATGTCATATTTTTTCTTTTTTTTCAACTCCCATCAGTTAAAACATGGCAAAGGCTACTAGCTTCTAAAAACATAACTGACGGACACAATTAACAACTGTGTATCAGTTGGCATTGCCTGTTAAATATTATACCAACTTCTGGTATATAATGACTAGGTACTTGAGAATCTGAAATGCATTCTTTCTTTAGGCTAATCGGAAAGGATAAAGAGAGAAGATAGCATTTATTGGGCTAAACTATACTGCACCAGCAGTGACCTGTGCTTGGCAGGTGTGGCATGGGGGAAGGGAGCCAGTAATAAGCAAGTCACAGCAGGCACACCTGCTTGACATCTGCTCTTACGTTCTTCTGCACCTGTCTTCCTATCTTTGTTACACAAGAGCAGGAATGCAAGTGTTCACATCTGCCTTTGCTTGTGATAGTGATAGTAATGATAGTGTAGAAGACTAGCGGTGAAACTCAAGAAGATCAAGAATATGTGTGGCACGTTCTACATATTTACTGGCCTAGTTTCTGTGCTGACAATCCAAAAACTCAAAAGTGCAAAACTTTTGATTTTAGAGCTTAAAACAAATATAATCCTAGCAATAATTAAAATTCAAGTAAGGGAACATATTTGCTGAACATTCAGTGAGGACTGAAATGTTCCTATGATGACCATTCCCCTACCAGGGACAGTTACTTTCCATTTTCCTTCCAGTGATTGGATACTTGGACCCTGAATTTATACAGGTAGTCCTCGACTTACGACCACAATTGAGCCCAGAATTTATGTTGCTCAGTGAGAAATTTGTTAAGTGAGTTTTGCCCCATTTTACATCTTTTCTTGCCACATTCGTTAAGTGAATCACTGCAGTTCATCAAATTAGTAGCAATGGTTTTTGAGTGAATCTGGCTTCCCCATTGACTCTGCTCATCCGAAGGTCACAAAAGGGAATCACATGACTCCGGGACATTGCAATCGTCATAAAAATGAATCTGTTGTCAAGCATCTGAATGTAAATCACGAGACCATGCGGATGCTGCAAAGGTTGTAAGCATGAAAAATGGTCATGAGTCACTTTTTTCAGTTCCGTTGTAACTTCCAATGAACTGTTGTCACTAAATGAACTGTTGTAAGTCGAGGACTACCTGTATTGTATTAGTACATATTCTTTCACCTTTTTTACTTTGTCTCAACCAATTAATTACTAGTAGTTGTTATTAATATCTGCCACCGCTTGGTAGGAGTTTAGCATGCTGTTCATTTTGTGTTAATATCTTCCTCAATTCAAGTGTCCCATGGTGACAACTGTTAAGTAAAGTGCTTATTTGTAAAATTTCCAACTTTTTATTATTTCATTTTTACCATTCCTGGGTTTTTTTAATGCACTGAAGGATGATGGCATGACAGTCAGGAAGCATTTGAGTTTTTCAGTCCTTTTGTTTGCATTCTTTTCTAAATGCCAACATCTATGTAGCTCCCTATCACAGTCATCTCTTGTTTTGTTTTTGTTTTTTGTTAGCTAGCAGATGATGATGCACAAATAAATATTTTGTTCTTATTAAGAAATAAGGACAGGGTGCTAGCATTTTCTTTTCTTTCTATGCAAAGTGAAAATGAAATGTTTATTACTCCATGATTGATGATAGTTCAGGAGGCAAGATACTGATTTGATTATACTTTTTTGTGTTTTTCTGTTGGCCAGCTGGAGTGAGTAAACACTGATTGATTCATAGTGTTCTCTGTGTTTCAAGGTCAGGAGAAGGGAAGATTGTTGTAAATCAGTTTCAGACTACTTTGTGAAAGATTGAAGAGTGAAAAGTTTGGTGGTCTGGAATTGCCCTAAGTCAAAATAAGAAAAAGCAATTATTTATATACCTCAATTTCTCACTATTGTTGCAAGAGTGAAACATATTTCAATCAATGAAACATGTTTCATTTTTTGTTCATATATTGTATTGCATGGATGGTTGCTGCTATGTCAACTGGCATTTCCTCTACCATTTTAAAACTAACTCAGATAATGCAATGTGAAAAAAGATATGCATGACTTTCTTTATCTCAGCATTTATTTCAGTGGAGAGCACAGCCTGAGAAGGCCTCCATTTCAGCCCACAAGAGGGATTCAAGCCTTTTAAACTTTCCCATCTGCTTTCCCCATATTCTCCCATGAATGTTGTGCTCCTCACAACCTGGTAAAGGTTTGTTTATCATATTTGACATACACAAAAGTAGTGAGATGCATCCTTTGCCCCTCATGTTAGGGGTTTTGTTTTCTCTCTTGAATATTTATGACTGTGGAGAGAAATATAACTTTGATGTATGAAGTGTTACTATAAATCTCTGTACTCTAGACACCCAGCCCCACATTCATGAAATAGTAGCGAAAAGGTAAACACAGAATATAGAACTGTAGTGATAGATCAATTACAGGGAGACAGAGAGAGATGGTAGATTAGTTAAAAAGATGAGAGAGATGATGATGATAGCAATAGCACTTAGACTTATATACTGCTTCATAGTGCTTTTACAGCCCTCTCTAAGGGATTTACAGAGTCAGCATAATGCCCCCAACAATCTGGGTCCACATTTTACCAACTTGGGAAGGATGGAAGGCTGAGTCAACCTTGAGCTGGTGAAATTTGAACTGCAGCTAGCAATCAGCTGAAGTAGTCTGATGATGAGGATGAGGATGATAGGGAGGGGAAGAGGGAGAGAGATTATAGATTTAGTTACCCTTGAGACTGGTAGATACCTAAGGACATAAGTCTGATCCAAGGAACATTGGTTTCCTCTTCATCAACTTCCGCCCTTACAGTATGGCTATGTAAGAGCAAGAGAGAATGACAAAGTCAGGGAGGCAGTTTGAGTTGCCCACTAGCCTACAGATGGCTCTAGACAGCTTCCACTCCAAGGGGGTAGAAAGTTTCCCATATTATGGATATAATTATGATATTCAATATCATTCTGTTTTTTTAAAAAATTCTGTTGCATTTAAAAGTGAACACTAGTATCTTAAATTGTGTATAGTAAACAACCAATGTAGATCTTTAATTTCATGCATTATGCAATCCTTTTACCTGTACCAGCTAGCTGCCATATATTGCATTATATGATTCCTGGACACTTTTCAGTGGTAACACCATTGCAGTAATAAAAACTGTTGTTACTACAGTAGATGTAATGATGCAGAAGCACTCCTAAGTTCTTTCCTATGAATCCAGTATCAAATGAGGATCAGGGAGCACTTCCAGACTTCAGATCTCTTTACTTGGTGTTGATCCTCGGTCCTACCAACACCTGCCCTCAATTCTACATTAAAACCAATTTACAGGTAGTCCTCGACTTACAAGCATGCATATAGTGACCATTCAAAGATACAACAGCACTGAAAAAAACTGACTTATGACTGTTTTTCATGCTTATGGCCATTGTAGCATCTCCATGGTCAAATGATCAAAATTTGGATACTTGGCAACAAGTATTTATGGCGGTTGCAGTGTCCCAAGGTCACCTTTTGCAACCTGCTGACAAGCAAAGTTAATGGAGAAATCTAACATAACAACTACAGTGATTCCCTTAACAATGGTAGCAAGAAAGGTCATATAATGGGGCAAAACTCACTTAGCAACTGTCAAGCTTAACTATGGAAATTTGGGGCTCAATTGTGATTGTAAGTCAAGGACTACTCTATAATGTGGCTAATGCTGGAGTTTTTTTTCTTAAAGAACGTTTCCACTTTGGACCCTAGTTAGATATGAAATGTATGCATGGTCCATTGACAATGGTAAATATGTACCCTTGGAGGTTTATCCTATTTAAAAAAAAATTAGGAGTGGCGTCAGAAAAATAAAGGCTACAGTTTCTGAGTTTCAGAAAACAAATACATAAATCTGTTACTATGTGTTTGTTTGCAATAACAAAAGTAGGCTTTGTTTAGTAGACTTGAGTTTCAGCATACATAACAAACATCCCTATCAGATTAGCATTTTCTATTCCATATTTGAGAAGGAGGGGAAAGACTTGTTAGTGGGATTGGCCTTCCAGAAGCACATGTAGGGGGTGACTTCCTAGCATTAGGTTAGAAGTGAACATTGGGGACTTGTCATTTCTGCATCAGCTTTCTCTGATCTGAGGACCCTCCAATGTATGGTAATGGCTGGGGGATTTTTTTTACACACACACACACACACACACAAGATTCAAGGGAACTGGTTTTAAAGAAATGTCCACATGGTTCTAATTTAGAACATAATTTAGCATATATACTGTAATCCCTATTGTGTTCAGAGAAAATACTTTTCCATTTCTGCTGATTGGCAGCTCACCCAAATGGCAGGTGACACGTGGCTTCATTTTTGACTCAAGTAAAGGGAAGGGAAGTGAAAAGAGACTTATTTCTGCTGTAGTTTGAATATTCCACTTATCATCTACTGACCTGTATCACCTTTGGTCAAAACAGGAGTACAGGAAACTCTTCTGTGGGTTGGTTCAAACAGAAATCCTTTTGAACTTTGGAAAGGAATTTAATTGGCTTGAGTTTGATTAATAAACATGGCTTTATTTGTAGTGAGTTCCTTGGTCTGTTTTGATTTTTGAATTCTTCTTCATTGGGACCCTGAAATGTAAAGCGATATTGGGTTGTCTGTTTAGGTTCACTCTGAGCCTTGGCTTACAGTAAATACGAGTTTTGTCCTACCAAAGTATCACTTTACACAAATCTGCCATTGTGAAGCTCAGCAAATAAACCTTTCTAGCATATAAACCCCAAACTGCTGATTTGTTTACTGTTAAATATTTACTGTGAAGCACTGTGGACTTTTAAGAACTGGTTATTCTAGTTTGTCTCTTCCAGCAAATGCTGTAGTTTGTAAGATCTTTCTTATTTTTAGTCCCCTTGTCTGTGCTACATCTTTGATTAGGCAGGAAGGACTAACGTGAGCTCTAATCTTTAACACACACATAATATAACTGTATTTTCAAAATAAATAGCAATGCATTCTGGTGGGAAAAGGGAACACAGAACTAATCTTCTGTATATTTGAAGTCAGTTAAACTGACTGAAGAGAACTGAACTTACCATCTCTTTGGAAGAACTGGTCAATCAAAGATATATTAATAGCCTACAAATTTCTATAGTCTTAGGCAATGGGTAGCATTTTTATAAATGGAATAAAATAGTTACTTTAGGATATTTCACTTTCAGCACAAAGTGAATTAATTTTATCAGAATGTCCAAAGCAGACGAACAGCAACTTAAAGCTTTCTATCACCATATCCTTGCTTTAGCATTCTCTTTCGTTAACATGCTCATAATAAATTAAACTCGATTAGTTCTTTTGCTAGATAATTTGGTAAGGTAAAATTAAGCTGCCTCTACCTAGGGAGCTTCATAGCTAGACAAGCATCTTCATCCAATTTTTGGTAATCAAATTCAATTCTGCCAGCTATGCCATGTTAATATGCCAATAACCTTAAAATTGTATGTGTTTGTAGTAAAAGTTCTTGTAGGGCTGAAGAAGAAGACATCTTTATTACGGTCAAAGGCCAGCAATAGACATTACATTTTTACAATATATTTAAAAAGTACTGACATTAAAAGTGGATAATAGCATCCCTGTTGAGAAAATACATGCTCTCAATCTATTCGAGTCACTCCTTGGTTTACGTGGGTGAAAAGCCGAAAGTTATGGGAGTAGATATAATGGTCCCGAAATTGTTAGAGATATCTAAATAATTGGTACAAGATGACAACTATAATTCTGTAAGCATTTTTCTCCTTGTGGACATTGCAGCAACACAGAATTTTGCCGCTGCATACGTGGTAGCTGGGTTTGTGTCCTGGAGGAGAAAGCCTACATACAAATTGTCTGCCCTTCCTGGCAATCTCTCTAATAAGGGGAGAATAGTTCTTGTAGGGCTTATTATGCTATCTGATTGCATTATGTTGACTGGAAATGGCTTCTACATCTGCCATTCTGGTTTAACACAACTCTTATTTGCCAGGTAGATGGGTCTGTGTCACCACTACATTTGGAAACAGCTATATATTATGTGGTTTTATTAAAAACACTCTCATACCGACATCCAGACAACTAAAGTATAGGGGCATAAGCCATGTGTCATATTGGCCTACATATATCATAGGACATAACTGTAATAATAAACAAGGGTTCCTATTAATACTAGGGAATCTAATTGGAAGCCCACAAACAAGACATCAGCACAATGGCAATTTCCCTGCCATGTTCCCTAGCAGTTCTTGACCAAACTATAGATAGACTATATGGATGGGTGGGTGGGTGGATGGATTATGAATTTGCTTCCTTAGTAGCCTGGAAATTCTATATGATGTATTCCAACCATATCCAAGATACAGGATGATAGTGATAATCACAGGATTCATGCTTAATGGAAGAAGCAAATAAGACACATTATTACATTTCTTCCACATCTTGTTGCAAACATGGAACTACTGCATTTTTTTCTTTTCATGCCAAGCCATCAAGATTAGGATGCATTGTATTAAAATGTAAAATTCTACCATTCTTATCTACAGGAACCGTATTAAATGCCAATAATTATGCTGCTCTCCCTTTTTCTATTTTTAACAGCTTGCCCAAATTGATTCAAGAGCAGTACAGCTTGGTTCGCTGTTTGTCCGGGGCCTTGGTGTGTTGCTGATGACCAATAGTGCCTGTGGTTTTCCCTTTCAAATGGATGATTTGATGGCATGGCATGTATTTGATGGGAAACTTTTTCAAGAGAAATACCACCAAGCTCATAGAGGATGCCCTCCATATCAGCTCCTAGAACACAATGCAAGTATACAGTCTTGGTTTTAGATTGAGGAAAACCTTTTTGTACTTAAAAGGATGAATAAAATGTGTGTATATGTATGATGTATATATGACATTTAGCCCCTGCAGCCTCCTAGAGTTTCCTGACTAATGTTTGGTTAATATAGAGAAATGGACCTCAACTTTAGTCATAATTAGAGGCAACATAATTAATTGGTGGGACACAGGTTTGTCACAATCTTCTCTTAGCATTACTAATGAGGGTTTTAGAAGTGCTGTACAGTCATGGAATATTTGTAATTTCTTCAGATCAGAGGTGGTATTCAGCAGATTCTGACCAGTTCGGGAGAACTGTTAGCGGAAATTTTGAGTAGTTCAGAGAACTGGTAAATACCTCTGACTGGCCCCACCCCCATCTATGCTCTGCCTCCAGAGTCCCAGCTGATCAGGGAATGGGGATTTTGCAGTATCCTTCCCCGCCATGCCCACCAAGCCATGCCCACAGAACCAGCAGTAAAAAAAAATTGAATCCCACCACTGCTTCAGATACTTTGAAAAGTATTCTATGTTTTTAAATGATAGACTAAATTATCATTTCTCAACTATGGCAACTATAAAATGTTTGGACTTCAACTCTCAGAATTCCGGGAATTGAAGTTTGGAGATTTTAAAGTGGCTAAGATCAAGAAACATTGGCTGGACTATATAAATGCTGAAATGTTGATGCAAAGATAACTGTCAACTGAAGAGTTAATATTTTGATATTTCAAGATGTTTCATAAAAGTGAACAAAACACTTCCATATGAAATAACTCTTCAGTTGAAAAAGCCCAAACTTTTCTAAATTAAAACTAGCCTTTTAAGACACCAGAGGCTATTTGCACATAGTTCAAAATCATGATTCAGTAGTTGATGAGTGAATCTAAGATTCATGCTCACAATTTCAATCTTTTCCTTGTGCATGAGGAAGATTTTTAAAAAAACTATTGAGTTTTGATTCATTCTGTCAGGTTTGTCTTGACTTGGGCATTTAAGAAAGAAGGACCCTTGACTCCCTTTTTGAAGTGAAAGTTTTACTTTTAGTAAAGTCAAGCAGTTACAGCATAGGTGAAGCAGGATCTGAATATTCCCATGCAAAGCCTGCATTTTCCCCTCTACCCTGGCCCTCCCCCCTTGACTAGTCCGTCAGTGTCCAATGATATTCAAATTAGATATTTTGGAAATGGCTTTGAGATGTGGCACCTCTTTGCTGGATTAGCATTCCATTCTCACGGCTCCATCCTTCATTGGCCAGTCTGTTCTAGTTTGACACCTCTGGTTCCTGTCATCCCCCTTTCTACCTTCTACCTCCCCAATCTCCCCCTCCCTGTATTTTATGGCAGGATGCCAGTGAAGCAAAGTATGCTGAAGATGGCAGACCTGACACATTCATAATTAGACCTATTTTTAAGCTATTTTTTAAAAATGAAGTCGTACCTTGAATTGGATGTACAGAACATGGGAAGAGAAAAGTAGACAAGCTGCTTTAGTCTAATCCAGTGTTTCTCAAACTTGGGAACTTTTAAGTTTTAAAAAGCCCATGTTGCCTAAGGAATTCTGGGAGTTAAAATATCCCCCCATTGTCACACCCGGAAGCCATCTTTTACCTTTTGGACTTCAGGCCTGCCACATTTTTTACTATGGGAAAATACAGAATGCGGGTGATATGTAGACATAATAACATTCTTTCTCAGAAAATCAAGGTCATCTGGCCCTGCGGCTGCAATGAAGTCACTGGGAGGCAACTCCTGGTTTGGATAGTACCTAATTGGATCATGTGATGGACATGTAGGTGCTGGGCAGGGACTTGGACTTTCTTTTTGGTGGTCAAAACCTGGAAGCTTTCAGATTTAGGTTTTCCCAGATGTGCCAATATGACATCTCTAATAAAATGGAACTTTGAGGAAACTCAAGCCTCGGAGTCTTCTTTCATTGGAGGTGTTACTTGGAATCCTGACACCCACCTTAAAAATAGTCAACCTTTAGAAAGGCTGGTCTGACCATATTTTGCTCTTTTCTTTGGGTGGAGTGGTAACTATGGTTACTAGCACATACTTTTATCTTTAAGATGTGAACCAAACTTTAATGATTTCATTTTTATTTGACTCAAATGAAAATTTCTCATAATTACCAATATTATTTCACCTGTAGGAGTTACGATGCGCAAAGTTTCAGAATCTGTTGGACCTGATTTGCAAAGCAAGCATAGCAAATGGGAGGAATATCCAGAGCAGACCAAGACCAAGCAGCTTCATGATAAGTAAGTACTACCTGAACTCTTCAGAAAATCCACTGCATGTGACTTATGAGAATATAAACATCTTTGGCAAGACATAAGATCCAATGATACAAGACTTCGCAGATAAAACGTTGATGCGCTGTAGTCCAGCAACATTTGTTATAAAAGCGGAATAGTCATGGAAGATGTAAATTGGAAATAAATACTGTATTTGTAGTTGGGTAAATTGAATTCCATGCAAAGGAACCAGTTTTTCCAGAAAAAGATATATGCATTCATCATGTAGGATAGCATGCACTCAGCCTATACCAAATCTTGCTTATAGAAGAATTAGATAAAATCTTAATTTGCTTGAAACGTGTATAATAAATCTCACCTCTGTTACTTCTATATTTTAAAGAGGTAGTAGTTTTATGTTACAAGGGACGCAGTCGCTCAGAGGCTAAGACGCTGAGCTTGTCGATTTAGAAAGGTTGGCAGTTCGAATCCCTAGCGCCACATAATGGAGTGAGCTCCCATTACTTGTCCCAGCTTCTGCCAACCTAGCAGTTTAAAACATGTAAAAATGCAAGTAGAAAAATAGGAACCACCTTTGTTGGGAAGATAACAGCGGTCCGTGCACCTTTGGCATTTAGTTATGCTGGCCACATGTCCACAGAGATGAGCACCGCCCCCTATAGTCGGAAACGACTAGCACATATGTACTTTTAATTATATGTTCCATTTTTTGTCCATTCTAGCTTAAAAACAGAATCCCAACTGTTTCATTTATAAAAACTTCATTGTATATATAAATATGGGGCAACTTTTTCTTTAGTGTATTATGTCCAATATTTTCTTTAGGGAAGCATGGAAGGGGCAGAGGTTCTCACCGGAGGCTTCTGAGCAGAAATCCATCTCATTCTTATCAGCCCCAGTGCAGGGAAAGCCAGTGGAGAGAGCCTCAACAGACTAGTTCCTTCTCAGAATTTCAGCCCTCAGGTAAAAACAAAATTACACAAAACTGAGATACGTACCAAGCTACATTTTTAAAGTTATTTATTTACACTTTTTTTTAAAGTTCAAGTATGAGTCAAGTTCTTGATTGTAACCCCTGAGAATGTTCAATTGATTTTTATACAGTGAAAATAATGAGTAAATAAGAAGGGGGTTCATTTCATTTAATTATGAGGCAAAGCTAACATTTCTACGACAGAAATAACCACATCAAAACAGTTATCTTATTCCAGCGTATCTTTCTTTCTCACACATATCAGCAGGATTTCCCTGCTTAAGCAAAGACATTCTGTGTTTGTTTTGTATCAAATTCTTAAGGAATTTCACTAGCCAGCCCACCAATTGCCTGCCTTCTCTTGTCCTAATTTGTTCCTCAGTTCAGTAAAGCTTTTTGTCCAGAATCTCTGTTGAATGGTTCTTGGACATACTTGAAAGTGAGCTCTGAATTGCAGTAAAGGCGGTTCCCACTCTCAAGCTTGAGTTTTCTTCAGTTTTTCAATGGGACAATTAAAATATCACACTTAATTGTCTGCAATTTGGCTCTGTAATTGTCTGTAGTTGGCAGCCTTATATTAGTCCTCTTAAAACATCAAGCTTAGAGCATCTGTTAATTTATCAGCTGAAATGACAAAAGTGTGATTTACCATTTTAAACAACGGGCTGATCAAGTCTTCTCTCTCTCTCTCTATCTCACACACACACACACTCACACACACACTTCTTAGCTGCTTTATGGGTTGAGAGAGAGGTGCAATGGCAGAAAATGATACTAGTGAAAATATTTTTTTATAGTAACATTAGGAAGGCTTTTTAATGGGTATAACTTTTTATCTTAACCTGCCTTCGAACTCCTTGGAAGACTAGTAGAATTCATCTGGGACTTCCCAACTACTTTATCACACTCAAATCATTCTGAAGACAGATTATCCCTCCGTAATATTTTCGATAGACATTTATCTTACTGTTTGAAACGAAGGCCATGATGATGATTCCAAGAGTTGGAGTACCAGTACACTTAGGTGGCCCCAGAATGGAGAAGGGTGATCTAGAGCAGCGACTCTCAACCTTTTGGGCACCACGGACTGGTCTGTGGAGAGAGGTTTTTCCACGGACCAGAGGGTGTGTGGTTTCACGTACTATACACCAGGGGTGAGGTTTTGCTTGTTTGCACGGCCCAATTTTTAGCACGCTGCGGCCCGGTAAAAGTCCACCGACCAGGGTTTGGTCTACAGACTTGCTAGGTAAGAGAGAAACTATATGTGGAATATTGGCTTTTTTGTTTGTTATGTTACTTCCTCAATCCCTTTCTCCTCCTCTCTCTAAAAATGAACATCCTTTTCTCAGACTATAGATCACATTATCCATGATAAAATCTACAATCTGTCCTTCCAGGTTTCCCCCCCCCCCCATGTCATTATAGTTCTAAGATGTTTTGTGAGTGAAGGGAAGGCTTTCAGTTACATATGAGTTAAAATAGCAAGAACTGAAACACAAAGATTACATCGGTCAAGAATAGACATCACTCTGAGCATTTTGAGGGACTATCATTTTCTAAAAGAAATAAATAGTATTTGCAATATTCTTTAGAACGTTTTTTCATTTCTTCAATGTTTGAAGAATACAAAATATTTCTGTCAATATCAATATGGTTATAGTGCAGTACTGCAGGCTACTTCTGCCGACTGCTGGCTACCTGCAATTTAGCAGTTCGAATCTCACCAGGCTCAAGGTTGACTCAGCCTTCCATCCTTCCAAGGTCAGTAAAATGAAGACCCAGATTGTTGGGGGACAATATGCTGACTCTGTAAACCGCTTAGAGAGAGCTGTAAAGCGGTATATAAGTCTTAAGTGCTCTTCTGTTTCTTCATTTTTTGTGCATATTATAAGTTAATCTCTTCCCACACCTCAGGTTCACAATATAGACCAAGACACCAATCCTTGAGGGGACAATTCCAGTTTGCTCCTCGGTAAGTAATTTTTTGATGGAGAAGGGAAGAAAAGCCCATTTCAACATTTGTATAAAGGCACTGGGAGAAGTCATCTGTTGATTCAGGTGAGATAGCATCAATGCTCTGATGATATTCAGCTGCACATCTTTATCCTGGGCCAAGCTGTAGAAGGTACATATCTTGACCTGGTAAATGGAGGCTGTTGAAAACTGGGTGGAATGAAAATGAACCCATAGCTGTTTCTGAAAGTCTTTGAGGAGTGAATGGTCACTTATGTGCCAGTTATATTATGGAAGATGTATCCAAACTGTGGTTGCTAAATGAGGATTATCTGTATTGTTGTTGTTTCTCTCTTACTAGAATGAATTATTCATTTTTGCTTCATAAAGATTTCCTTTTGATTTTCAGATGGCCAAGATGAATTCCTCAAGGCTATGAATGAGTGAGATGAGTTTGAGCAGAGAAGTTGTGTTCTGATCATGTATTCAGTTAATTGTTTGAATAAATGGGCTTTGTAATTGATTTGTTCTTATGATTTGCAAAGCTTAATCAGGCACAATCTCTCTTTCACAAAATAAGATGTAAGATGCCTTTCCCTTTAAAGTTGCATGATAAAGTGGGCACAAAATTTTGAAGAACCAATAGCGATGGGTACATGGGAAAAGATATGGGTAAGGAACGTAAAATTTACGCAAGCCCAAAACCTGAGAGAGAACTTCTACAAAATGTTTTATAGATGGCACTTACATCCTAAAAAATTGGCTTGTATGTATCCGAATTTACAACCTAAATGCTGGAGATGTGATTGTGTGGATGCTACGTATTACCATATATGGTGGACTTGTAAAAAGGTTAAAGCATTTTGGATAAAAATATGGTGGATTATGCAAAATATTCTTAAAAGAGGATAAAGTTTACTCCTCAGTTATTCCTGTTAGGTATAATTACAGACTGTATAGTTATAGAGACTAATATGATTCTGAACCTTACAACGGCAGCAAGACTATTGGTGGCGTAGTACTGGAAGAAGGAAGAATTACCTACTATTCAAGAATGTACACTAAAAGTAACAAACTTGGCAGAGATGGCTAAAATATCAGCATATTTTAAGGACCATTCAGATGAGAAATACAAACTGGAATGGAGAAGATGGATTGATTATATTCAGAATAAATATGGGACTAAGAAACTCCACATAGCTTATGAATGAATGAGCAAGGATACAATTTGCTTAAAGTTAGCTTTTCAAAAGGGGAGTTAAAGTACAAGTGAGGGATGATGCTGAAGTCTGTTAGCTTATCTTAGAATATGTTAATGTTAATGTTTATACCCTAGATTTGCTCTGGGAGGCTGGGGGGGGGCGGGATTGGGGGGGAGTTGGATTGGGGGAGAGGTATATATTTGTAAAATATAAAATTTTCAATTAAAAAAAAAGTTGCACGTTCTCATTGTTACACCATGGACAACAGGCTTTCTTTCTAAATAAATAGTTTTTTTTTAAAAAAAAAAACTACAACTCAAATATACAAGTGCAGCACTGAAAAATGACCTACGACCAGTTTTCATGCGTACAACTGTTGCAGCGTCCCCAAGGCCACATGATCAAACTTCCAGCATTGGTAACACATATACAGGTAGTCCTTGACTTACAACAGGTCATTTAGTGACTTTGGAGTTACAGCAGCACTGAAAAGAGTGACATATTACCATTGTTCACACTTAACGACCATTGCAGCATCCCGATGGTCACATGATTTACGTTCAGATGCTTGACAACCGACTCATCTTCACGACGGTTGCAGAGTTCAGGACTCATTTTGCGACATTCCGACAAGCAAAGTCAATGGGGAAACCGGAGTCACTTAACAACCATCTTACTAATTTAACAACTGCAAGGATTCACTTATCAAATGTGGCAAGAAAAGTTGTAAAATGGGACAAATTCACTTAACAAATATTTCAATTAACAACATACATTTTGGGCTCCATTGTGGTTGTAAGTTGAGGACTACCTGTATTTTCAGCAGTCAGACTCCTGGGGCCATGAGATTGTCCTTTGCAATCTTTCCAGCCAGCTTCTGACAAGCAGAGTCAGTGGGGGAAAGTGGATTCACTTAACCATTGAGTAAATTATTTAACTGCAGTGGTTCGCTTAATAACCAACTGGTTGTAAGTTGAGGACTACCTGTAATCCTCAACTTATCAATTGTTTAATGACCATTCAAAGTCACAACAGCTTTGGAAAGGGTGCCTTATGGCCTATAGAGCATTTCTGGCTGTCGTAAAATGTTGCGCTGCCTCCCCGCCCCAGTGTTCATGTGACTATATTTTGGGTGCTTGACAACCGGCTCACATTTAGAATAGGTGCAGTTTACCATGGTCATGTGACTATGATTGGGGAGGGGGTTGTTTAAAGCTGGTTTCCAGATTTTTTGCTGGTTTCTGGCAAAAATCTGCCAATTAGGAGAGTGCATTTGATTTACATCCACTGTAAAAAAAAAAAAAAAAACCTGTCAAAAATTGGTCACCAGTACCTCAAGTTACAACTACTACAACTTCTATCCAAATTCTAGTCCCAATTGCAGTCATAAGTCAAAGAATAGCTTTACTGTGGTTAAGTTTAACCATGGTTTGTTGGGTTTGGATAATAAAACAATCAAAGTTTGTCCAGAACGTCTTGTGACTCAAGCATGGGAAAGAATAGGCAGGAATTGTTTTCTTTATTATTGTAAAAAAAATGGTTTATGTGACTTGTGAACATAGACATCAGGAAAAAAGAAGCTTTGAAACCAATGGGATTTTTGGATCAAATACAGAAAATAATATGGGTTTTTTTTTCCTGTTTTTGCAACTGTCAGTCATACATAACTGATCTTGTAGAAGTAGTTTCATTTTTTTTCCTGCCAAGTCGCTCAGAAAATAGCTATGCCATTTATAAATACAATCACTTACATGTCTATACATTAACATACCCAGAAAGCACCTAGGATGGATGCAATACCCAGGAATCAAAGAGATTCAAATGCAAGTTGTGTCTACTACCTTTTTTTTCCTGACATACTTAGCTGTTCCATTAGCATGTGTCCATGTCAGTATGGTCTGTACTTAGTAGTTGTCCTTGTGGAAATATTTGCAAAATGGGAATTTTAACTTGATGTCACTCGTACAAAAACAGCACTTTAAATTAATTAAATAAACTACAGTTTTCAAATACTGTAGATTTAATTGAAGGTAAGTGGAGAGTATTTGGTCTAGATAAATTGAGAATATGATAAAGAAGTTCTTAGGAATTGTTTCTGTACTAGATCTTTTTATTTCAGGATAATTATAGCTTACCATCTGAAATATTCCTATAAAAATCCTTACCTTTCTATCACACCTATTTTGTTTTATTTTTCCATGAATCTATGTGAAAATACTCATTTTTACTTATTCAGAACTTCAACATAACTTTCAGGATCAGCTCTTTGTGTTGTTATTTTTGTGGCTTTTATTTTAATTGCCCCTGTTCTTCAGGCCAATTTTTTTTAATGTTGAAATGCCAACCTAATTATGTCAGGGACAGTTGGTCTTTATTTTGATTTCATTATTATGGGTTCATCTTCAGTTAGTTTACATATTTTAACATAGTTTTATAATTTGACATTTACGTTATAAGCTGCCATGGGAAGCCAGGGTTTCTAAGAAGTAGCTACGGTCACCACCAAGTATTCCAATTTCCAGTTCCTTTTTAAAAAAAAAAATATCAACCCACATCTATGATTTGCAAAGCTCTCAAGTGCTGAGAATACCATAAATCAATCATAGCTCCCTCCATCTGACCGGGTTGGAGACTGCTAATAGCAGCATTCAGTTAATGTTCTTCTACCTCCACTTATCATTATTGCAAGTTCTGTGCATCTGCTTGGTATTTTCCCAAAAGAAAAGAGTGGTAGGAATGGGAAAGGGCTGCCAAGGCATCATCTGATTGTTGCATTTTAAAGAGTGGGAAAATATTAATGTCTTAACACAAAATATTGCCTGATTTTCTGTTGCTTTAGTGGGGAACATTTTGGTAGCCAAGAGCTACACTAATAAAGGGGAGAGAGGAAGTGAGATGCAAAATGGGCAGGGTTATCACACAAGGGAGGTTGGGGAGGAATTGGGTGAGTCTTATCAACCCTTTGAGGTTGTCCAGACAGGAAACACAGACCATGAGTACTAATACTACCTTATTATAATACAGAATTCTCAAGTCTGAAAGGCCTTACCCCCTCCCCTGCCTTTATTTTTCTGAGGACTAGGGAGGGTCCTTCCTGAAATGCTTTTTCCATCCCCATTCCTCATTTGGACTCAGATGTCTCTCATCAGATTGCAGTCTGGGCTGAGGATCTTCCCCCTGTCTCCCAAGGTTATCCACACAGCTCTTTATATAGTCTTTGTTTTTAATTGCAAAATGCTAGCTTTCGTCTGTCCATCGTATCAAAGGGGTGAGAAAACAGGACCATCAGTTTTCAGATGTCTTGATCCAAATGGGTACTAGGAAAGTGACAAGAAGATTCTGGGCAGTGGTGAAATTCAATTTTTTTTTACTTCTGGTTCTGTGGGCATGGTGTGGCTTGGTGGGTGTGACAGGGGAAGGATACTGCAAAATCTCCATTTCCACCCTACTCTGGTGCTAGTCAGAAGTAGCATTTGATGGTTCTCCGAACTACTCAAAATTTCTGCTACCTATTCTCCAGAACCTGCTGGGTTTCACTTCTGATTCAGGGCCTGTAGGCCGTTCTGTGTATAAAATGTTCACCTCTGTCCTACACATCAGGAACAAAGGAACTGTGAAATTGCCCATAGAAAATTACGTTTTGATTTTGCAAGATGGAGTCAAATCTTCACATGGATGCCATTAGTTACTCAAGTCTGAAGTTATATCAAATATGCGATTATTCACACCTGCAGCATTTGAAAAATATTGCCAACGGAGGGACTATTGTTTAATAATAAGTTTAATTTCAGAATATACTGGAGCCTTAGAACCTCTCATTCAAGTGGTGCAATTCAGCTTATTCTATCTGGTTCAGGCGAAGTGGTAGCGGTGGTCCAGGAGACTCCACCCACCCACCTGGACATCATCATCGTGCCTATTTTGACCTTCTGTACATGTGCGCACTCACATTTGTGAACCAGTAGCAAAAGTAAGTTGATTTCACCCCGCCTCATTCCCTTTTCAATATTCCACAAGGAGTATTCCATTCACGGTAAAAGCTACATGAATTGTGTGGAAACCATTTGTAACAAGCCACTTGTTGTCCTAAGATGAAAAGCCTTCTAACATTCATGCTATCTATGTATGCTGATAAAGACAAATACGAATTGTTCAAAAAGGCAGACCTCCCTGGGAGTCAGAATACAAGCATATTCAAACAAAGATATTTCTAATGTGAAGATGACAAGGTAACATCCAGGTGAAACCAAAAGGGGAGAAAAAGCAAACCCAGGGAAAATCCACTTTCTGAGTCAAATGGCAGAAAAGCAAGTTCATGGCCCAAAATACCATCCCTGTTGCCAGGCAATTATTCTGATTTGTTAAAAGAAAATCCTCAACAGAAAAATGATAATATTTGTAAATTGCCTGGCTCATTTGCCACAAGTGAGTCTCAGTTCAGAAGGGAATTATATCAAAATTATATTCAATTTCCCTTATCATTAAGAGATTGTACTAGGCCTTACACTCACAAAACCAGAAGGAAAATAATTAAACATTGTTTAATTTGTGCCAAACTAGACCTTATTTTATAATGAGCACTGGTAGCGCAGTGATTAGAATGTAGTATTGCAGATAACTCTACCCACTGTCTGGAGTCTGATCCTGAAGAGCTGAAGGTTGACTCAGCTTTCCATCCTTCCAAAGTCAGTAAAATGAGGATCCAGATTGCTGCCTGTAAACCTCTCAGTGAGTGCTGTAAAGCACTATAAAGCAGTATGTCTAAATGCTATTGTTATTTTTAGTTCCATTGTAGCAGGATTCTATATTTCTGACTGGGGCTCACATTAAATCTCTGGAAATTAATTCTCCTTAAATCCCAATGCTATATGTATTGTAAATTAAGCCATTATTGGCAAGCAAGGTAAGCTCCTTCACTCTGAAATACAGTATTATCATATTTACATCACTCTAGCAATATAGCCTTAGATAATTGGTTTGAAACTGAAGTACTGCTCTTCATTATTTGGGATGAATGCATGTGATACATTATGCACCAGTTACATCATATCTTAAACTGAACAAATGTGGCATGCAGGTTTGCTTAATTTACACATGAACTTTGCATCACTTTGAGTCCTGAGAGTGTGTGGGACAACCATATAAATTTTCATAAATAAATCTAAATGAAGACCAGAAGATAGTTGTATGGAGCTATTTTCATTCCCAACGAAGATCTGATCTCAGCCGTCACCTTCTAAATACCACTATTATGATACTCCATTATGGAGTAAAAAGGCTAAAGACACATTTTCTTATAATGCACATGACCTTTGAAATACAAATGATTTGATTAAAATTGGGCACCACTAATGTCTCAATTTATACAGATAAAGTAGCTCTTTCTCAGCCAGATCCTCTTCAGATACTTTAGGGGTAGAATTGGGCTACTAAATCTGGATTGCAAAAATACAGTTGACTAGTAAAGAGTGGTATTTTGCATCTTTTGTTATCCTCCTAGTATTTGCAGCCTAGGACGGTTAGCTACAAATTCAAGTTGCTGGGGAAGCAGTGGAGGTCACCAAGTTGGAAAGACTAGTAGAAAATATGGTAAGGCAGTTTTAATGTTGAGTCAAACTGAAGAAGAGGAGGAAACATTTAACACTACAAATACGAAGCAAGAGCTGTGCATTATTTTGTTACCAATAAGCCAGGAATACTTCTGAACCTGGGAAAGTTCCCTATATAAGGTTGGCACATAGAGCAAAGCTGGATCAAACCATGATTAGAAACTCTGCCAACAAAATGGATATAACTGTTTAAAAACCAATTTGGGGAAAGATGTTTCAAATCATTTCTGGAGTCCTGGAAAGTGCAGCTGGTCCATGGCCTTTATCTTGAACAGCAAAGGCTCACTCCCAATTCACAATAACCCTCCTATTTATCTGGGCTCTACCAGTTGCAATTTGCAACAATGGAGGAACAAAGCTGCCATTTGACCTAGAATACAATTTTCAACTAATTAATAAAGTGACCATTAGTGCCCAAGGGGATAATAACAGGAGTAAGAGCAAATTACTGTGCTAACTAATGCTTGCTAAGGGGGTGCAAAGGAGACCCTGCCATTGTATTGCAAATGTATTGAGGCTCTATTCTTCTTTTCTCCCACCCCACTAATACTCTTAAAGTGCTCCCACTCAACACTTGCTCCTTCTTAGGACCCTTGCAAAACTGTGTAAGAATTAGCTCTTCAAAGATCAATCAGGATCTAATTGTTGCTAACAAAGTGCCACCTGGTGAGAAATGTTACAATATACCTTCATTACAAAGCATTCAGTCTCTTAGCCCTATAACTGCAGTAAAGAGCTGGTTAGTGGGAGGGAAGGTCTCTACATCCCAGCCCACCCCCATTGCTGTTTTCAGGCACCTGCGAGACTTGTAAAAGGACTTCAAGGCAACATGCCTTTTATAAGATCTGGGCAAAGACAGTTCTGTTATGTATGCAAAATCTAGGAACAGTTATTCACAGGGCCTCAGATGTATTTTTCACCAACCAGTCATGGTCTCAGTGATGCAGCATACTAAGTAAGCATCTATCAAGAAAATAATTGCCTTCATCCCTCCAGGAATTAAATTAACACTTCTCATCTCTCACCTCTTTACCAGTGCTGGAATACCAATAAAAAAAAAAACCAATTGCAGCATTATCAGCAAATATATGTTAGGTTTTGCAGATGTATTGTGCTGTATTGATACATTAGCTAATAATGCCGATTTTTTTTAAAAAAAAGATTCAATTACGAAGGAGAAAATTACATCGTTGAATACAATATCAAATAACATAGGGTAGGCGTACATATAAATCTCCTTTTGAGTTTAAACCACAGAGGTATAACTTATACCAAAGTGGCTCTAATACCTTCATTATCTAGTTATAAGCCCCATAATTACCTTTGAAGCAAAACACAATACTATTTCCTCCCATGCTGCTGACAAGGAGACTGAGGCTGAGAGAGATAACTTAACCTAAGACCAACTCATAAGCTCAGGGTCTAAAATTCACAGATTCTAGTTGCAGCTTGGAAAAATTTTATTAAGAAAGTCAGCAACTTCCTCCTTGTTGTTACCTGTATTTTGGATTTCTCTGTAAACTTCAACCCTGAGTAAGAATAATGGAATGAGTCAACATTAGACAAACCTTTTACAGGAACTGCTGGGGAGAGGCCTATTTACTAGGCTTAACATTGGCCTAGTTTAGCTAAGATCCTAGTCCCCTTGAGTATTCTGCAACAACGATGTTTTGATTCTCACAATCTATAACCATGATGGTGAACCTATGGCACGCAAGGTGTTAGCTCGCTGGCCTTCTGGAGGGCCGAGGGAGGCCATTTTCACCCTCCCCAAGCTTCAGGAAAGTCTCTGGAACCTTGGGAGGGCGAAAAACAGGCCCATCAGGCCTATCGGAAGTTGCAAACATGGGTAGGGCAGTCATGCGTGCATGCACATGTGGATGGGGAGCATTGAATTGTGCGTGTGGATACACACGTGCATGCGATAGCGCATACACACACAATTTTGGCACGCCTTTACAAAAAGATTCGCCTTCGCTGACATATAACATTCATTTTGCCAAAAATTGTGAATCTGCCACAAAGGAAAGAAGCATGCAGAAAATGGGTCAGGTTCATCAGAAGCCAAATATCTACAGAGTCTGAGACTACACCAAGGCTTTGCCCTGTTACAAATGAATGATTTCTCACAGGTAAAGAATGAAAGAAAAAGAGAGAAAGAAAAAAAAGCATAGGCATCTTTTGGACATTACCAAATCTATGAATCATATAATAAAGTTTCCTGGAGGACCCAGAAAAAGAAAATACTCCTTTGCAATACAAACTGTTTTCTATAAAACAGGAAAAGGTGGATCAGCTTGTTGAATATGGGTTTTCAATGGTAATGGAATGGTACAGTCCAGTGGTGGGATTCACGTACCTTCCCTGCTGGTTCGCAAACGTGCGCGCACAGGTTGTGCAGGGGTGGGATCTGGCAGGCACTACTGCTGGTTCGCTCATGTGCATTTTGCGTGCACGCATGCACAGTGCTGTTAAAATTGTTCTGCACATGCGCAGAACTGAAAAACAAGATGGCAATGCCTTGGCGCCACCCGGGGAACCGGTTTGCGGGCATGGCAGCCTGGGTCACTGGAAACTGCAGTGACCCAGGCCGCCAAACCACTACTAGTTCAGTCGTTAGGTGGGGGCGTGTTTGCCCATGTGACCACCTTCTGCGCATGCGCAGTGCTCATGCATTATATCAGGGCAGGTGGGCGGAGCCTCCCGCAGCTGCTGCTACTGGTGTGCCCGAACCAGAGCAAACCAGCTGGATACCACAGACTGGTACAGACGTATCTCATATATGATATACCCACCATTAAACAACTGATACTATCACTGATTAATTATATCAGTTAATCTGTTCAATAAAACCATAATAATACTCATTGTAATAATACAATAAAATTGTTTGGAGTTTATTAGACTCTTTAATCTCCTTGCTCACAGTTAGTGTCTGATGTATCTTGGCTGAAAAATAAACTTAGACAAGAAATGTCCTTGTGTATCTTCAGGAGAGTGGAACAGTAATAGGCTTCCTGTCACAATTACTATACAAGTAGTCCTTGACTTACAATAGTTCATTTAGTGACCATTCAAAGTTACAACAGCACTGAAAAAAGCAACATGACCATTTTTGAGGACCTTTGCCGCATCCCTAGGGACACCTGATTTACATTCGGATGCTTGACAACTGGTTAATATTCATGACGGTTGCACTGTCCCAGGTTCATGTGATCAACTTTTATGACCTTCTAACAAGCAAAGGCAATGGGGAAGCCAGATCGACCTAACAGCAGTATTACTAATTTAACAGGTATAAGTGATTCACTTAACAAATGTAGCTAGAATAGCTGTAAAATGGAGCAAAACTCACTTAACAAATTTCTCACTTAGCAGCATAAATTCTGGGCCCAATTGTGGTCATAAGTCAAGGATTACCTGCATTTTGATTGAAGGTTTCACATATCCATCTGCAGACCGAAACATACTTTTCTGAATAGTCTGGTGTTTCTACTCCAAACTATTTATGGGGATTTTGATCACTGCACTCTTAATATATTGGAAAGAACCAGCTTGTAGTAGTGACTAAGGCACTGAGCTAGAAACCAAGACACCACGAGTTTTAATCCTGCCTTAGGCACAAAGCTAGCTGGGTGACCTTGGGTAAGTCATACCCTCTCAGGCCTAGGAAGAAGGCAAGGACAAACCACTTCCAAAATCTTCCCAACTGCAAGAAATTGTTCAGGGAAGTCACCAAAAGTCACCAACACCTCAAAAGATGAACAGACACTCTTAATGCATGTGGAAGGTGCTAGGTTGGAGAGGACTCACCAAGAATTCTTTAAAAGAGCAAGGTTTCATTTCTATATAAACAGTCACCACTTGTCACAGCTCATCAGGTTCTCGATGTCAGCCTAACACCAAATAGCCTTTCCAGGATTGACATTAACGACAGAGTAAGCTTTGAACATGGGGTAAAGTCAGATATGGACAATTGTCCCTGACTTTTGCAGAATGCTCACCCATATTGCTCACTCTGTCAGTCGTCAATGAATTCATCCCCTTAGTGGTCCCAAGGTTGGCCCATTGCTAGGTTGTGTGAAAGCGCCTTGGATCTGTTCCCCTACTGACAGAAAGGTGATGGATGGAGATCCAAGTATCATCAGTGTTAGAGAAAAGCACCTGTGAAAATCTCTCACACCCTGAAAGGCATCACCTACTGGTATCTATTATAACATATCAAAGGGGAAACTTCACGTGAACATTTTACCTCTTTTCACCATTATTTTCTCAGCATGTTTCAGCTTTGTTAGGAAAGGCTTTTGCAGCCAAATAAGCTACTTGCTTCCATATTTTGAAATGAGAAATGGTCCAAGCATGAATAGGTGTCTCTATCTCTGAGTTTCCTTGATCTTCACCGGCTACAAATATGCTGCCACCGGAGGTGTGTTGGGTGTCTTCTGCCTTTCTGATACTGAGATTTTGTGTTTTATGTTTTCAACCTCTTTTCCCATCCATTACATTTTGTATCTTCCCAGATCATTAGCAGGGTTTGAGGAAATCTTGAGGAAAGTCTTGTGGCCCTTAGAAGTTTCTAAATGGTGACATTGAAGCAGATGGCTTCTATGACAAAGAAGAAACCCAAGAACCAAAATTACAACCCAAGCTGTACTTATAAAATGATAATGCTATCAGATCAGCTCCTGTAAACTTGAATAGAAACAATCTGATATGATCCCAGGTTCTTACATGATTTGGGTTCAAAATTCTCCCTCCCCCCTCCCCTATCTATATCTATCTATCTATCTATCTATCTATCTATCATCTATCTATCACGTCTGTCTCTCTCTATCCCTCCCTCCCCCTTCTCCTCCCTTTCCCTTCTATCTATCTATCTATCTATCTATCTATCTATCTATCTATCTATCTATCTATCATCTATCATGTCTCTGTCTCTGTGTCTCTCTATCCCTCCCTCCCTCTCCCTTCCTCTCCCTCTCCTATCTATCTATCTATCTATCTATCTATCTATCTATCTATCTATCTATCATGCCTCTGTCTATCTCTCCCTCCCTCTCCCTTCCCCTCCCTCTCTCTCCCATGTATGTATGTATGTATGTATGTATCTATCTATCTATCTATCTATCTATCTATCTATCTATCTATCTATCTATCTATCTATCTATCTATATCTTCTTTCAAGAGACAGAGCGTATGAGAGAAAGAATAAATAGATAAGGTAGACACCTAGGTTTTGGCATTCCCTGTTAATTAGTGTTCCTGGGAAAACCTGCCACGGATGAAGATAAAGGCCCTTCCGTTAAACCCACTGCATTTCCTTTTGTGCAGCTGAATGTTGTTAACAATGTTGCATTCTGGTGAAGTAAAAAATCTAAAACTGCACTGAAGTGTGAGTAATTGGTTCTTGAGCAGATTCTCTAATGCTATTCACTTTTCCCTGCTAATCTTCCTGTGTGAGCTATAACAATGCAGCACCAAGTGAGAAGGAAATGTCAGGTTATGTTGCAAGGCCAGCCTCCTGCCCACCCTCCATCTGTGCTGATGTCAGGGCTTATTGGAACATATGCTGCCTGTTGCTCACTGGCCATCTGTTAGCTGAGCTGATGAAGTGTTCCAGTTACTGGGGCAACGGAACCCTTGATTGCTAAGGGCACCACAAACATTCTCTGCTCTGGTTTCACTTTTATCCCTGCTAAGGAATGGCAGGAAGGGGATGGGCTGCTCAGGCTCTCCTTTACCACCTCTCTTCCAGAGAAGGCCAGGTTAAAATAACCACAGGGTTTACGTTTTCAGTCCTCTAGGGGCTTTTGAGGGAATAGGAATTGAATTCAACAAAAGGTCATTCCTATGCAAGTTGTGTACTCAATGTAACTGTTGTAGCTCCTTGGTTTTTAAAAAGTTCCTACAGTCTTCCTGGTTGCTATAATGACCCTCAGATATGTCACTGTGATTCCCCAAGAAATATGTTAGTTACTTTACATTTAGTGAGAAATAAATATATTTAGTAATTATTTTACATTGAGTGGGAACTCATTCAGAGCCCCGGAATTTTTCTGAAAGTCCTGTTTCTTGAATAGCCCTCATTTGGCTGTTGTGATTGTATTGGAAATTTATTCATTTATTTGAGAGCAGGGAAGTTGCCTTTCCTTAATGAATGTAAAAACGTTTGTCAGGAACCAAAGAGTTTATATGTCATGCAGAATTACTTTGAAGGGGAGGAAAAATATGTTAAATATAAAAGTTTGGGATCCAATCTATTCACTGGACTTTTGACAAAATCACGTGGTCTAATTTTTAGGCATTGCTACAAATTGCAACGGCAATAGCTGGCTGACAATTTCCACAATTGTGGAAACAAAGACTTTAACTTTTACTCAAAGGTGCTTTTTCAAAAGGCAACTGGACTGTGACAGCTACGACGTTTGAAAAAGCACCTTTGAAACAACTATGACTTGGATGAATGAGAATCTCCATAGACATTTATATTTTATTCTTTTTTCCCCTTGGATTTGGTTAGGGATATTTAACCAAATTCCCCAGAGAGCGATAACAAACAGTTTTTGAGAATATCTATTTTACATGTTTAAACTTTTTTTTACATTTATATCTGTAAGTATTCAGCTTTTAATAAGAATTTTTCAACAGTTGATATCAGGGTGGAGAGAGTGGAAACTGGTGTTTTCAAATTAGGATCTTTCTAATTTCTAGAAATCTATCATATTCTTGATATGCTTCTATCATTAAGACATCAGCAATTTTCTTTTATATATACAGTGTAACACTTTTCCTATGTCATTCGTGTAAATCGTCATTTTTAAATCCACTTTCAAATCAATCTATCAAATAAAACTTGTTTCTCTTCCATACCACCTTATAAACACAATCTATAGAGACAGACACACTTAAAATTAATTTCTGGGTTCATTGTTCAAAAATATCCTTCAGTATTACTGTATTTTGCCTGGTTCTGTATTTGTAGGTTGAGTTTAAGCGTTCTCCTTTAATTTTAATTTTTAGTTCCTTCTATTCTTTTAATGTCCAATGCTCACCTATGTATCCTAATTCAGTAAATGGAGACTGCACTCTTTCTCTCACACTCCATGTGAGAGACATTTAAGTCCACTTTTGGATGTGATGACATTCAAGTCCACTCTTGAACTCCTCTTTTTTGCCTAATTCCATCAGACTCAAAATGACACCCCCCCCCTGCCCCAGACAAACCTATCTTGTAATCCCATCTAGACCTCAAAATAGAAGCTCCTTACCAGCTCACAGTCTAACCCAAGGAAACCCTTACAAGGAAATTGCAAATTGGAGAACCCCCAGTCTTCCATCTTATTAGCTGATGACCTCAACATTCTATCTCCTTAACAATGGACTTCTTCTCTGCTGCCTTCCTGAAACGTCATTTTGTCTAACAATAGAAATAATACCAAGTACATGGACAAGGGCCTTTGCTTTTACAGCACATTGTTCAGTGTCCCTCTTTCTTCTGAGGGAGGCATCTAATAATCGTTACAATAAACATGGTTCTTGGAGTTGTGTTCCTTTTAGAAAAATCTATGACAATAAAGCCACCTTTCTATGATCAAGGGGTAACAGGACAAATTAGTCTCCTTCAAACCACACCCTCCAGATATGTTAGAATCTTAGGTGGCTGCATTTCTTGTTGCTTTCCTCTAAATAAAGAAAATGGGGTCACACTTCATGTTGCAAACTATGCTTTTCAGGTGCATCCCCAGTGTGATGCTACTCTCGTAAGATTGATTGGTTTGTCCCTCACCCATGCCACCTCAGGGATGCTGCTAGTCAAACTGTTAAATAATTAATTAATTAATTAATTAATGTATTTATTTATTTAATTTATTTAGCATTTGGCATATCATACATGGACTAGCAATATATACCATATTTTTCTGACTATCAGATGCACCAGAGTATAAGACGCACCAAGATTTTGAAGAGGTAAATTTTTTAAAAAAGGTTTTGCCTTCCCTGGCCCCCAGGAGCACTGTGCAGGCCTCCCAAACACTCTGCACAGCCTGTTTTTTTGTGGAAAGGGGGCATGCAGAGAGTTTGAGAGGCCACGGTAACTTTTTGTGGGGTCACTTATATGTCTTCCAAAGTTCCCTAACTTTCAGTTGTGCTGATTGAGAATTCTAGGAGTGCCAATATAGAACAAGATATATGTAGCACACGGGTTGAACTGTGGAGTCAATTTTAGGAGGCCAATTCAGTGCATCCCAAAAGTTATGTCCAGTTGTCTAACAACAGGAAGAAAAAGAGATAGAGAATGGCATTCTTTATGAAATAGCATTGGTCATAAATCTATGGCACGTTATATTTCCCTCAAACTGGACAACAAGAGGCAGATGGACATTTCTTTGCCAAAGATATCAATGGAAAGTGTGGGCACAATTTGTTAAGTTTTTGCTTGCTGCAACAAGAATTAGCTGTTTAGTGACTGTTATCCTAAAATGGCTGACTGTATTCTTTACCATTTAGGGGCATGGCCTCAGATCTATTGATGCATGCAGCATGCAGCTAATAGAAAAGCTGAGGTGTCTTGAGAATTTCCAACCAGATCTTGGCCCCACATTCTGGCTTTCCACTACTACTGTTGAGCATTTCTACACAGATGTCTTCATGGCTGTTTTCTTAGATTTCAGTAGATGAGGAGAGGAACGAAGATCTATCCAGTTGGCCATGAGAGGAAAGGGTAAATTGACATCCTCAATATGGAACTTCCTTGATGTTTCTTCTTTACTAGCAAGTAATGGTGGTGGTGGAGAGACAAGGGCCCAGAGTGTCTATTCTTGAAGTTGGCTGCTAGTAGCCAAGACATGGGATGAAACAGGAGTCCCATCGATGCCATACTTCAAACTGTCCTCTCAGCATTTCTCTAGGCTGAAACCAAACAGGTGCAAGTTACATAATGTGAAAAAAAATCTGTTTCTAAGATCTGAAGCTCAGCTGTGCCACTGGCTATTACATGAGGAGGGAAATAATTCAATGGCACCATATAATTCTTATAGATCTATAATCCCCTGTTTGATAACAAATTGCAGCCTGCTTACGCAGCTCCTTTTTCACTCTCTGGCTAAACACATTAATGAGCATATTGCACAGGTTACAGCTATTTTAATGAGAGTGATCTCATGGACAATGAATAAATCAGGCAAAATAGTTTCTAATAAAACATCCAGGAGATTTAGTCTTGGGTTTGAGCTGTTTTGTTTTTGTTTGGAATAGATGGAGCTTGTCTGTTGTTGTTTTTTAAAAAAAAACTATCTGCCATTCAGGGCCATCTGGACAATCCAAAGAGAAGCATGGGAGGGGGGAGGGGGGCTCTATTCATACTTCCTCACCGGCACAGATGCTTTGCTGTTATCCTGATGTGAACCCCATCAGCACTAAATTATTCCAGACTTACCTGAAATAATGCACAGCGATTTTTTAGTTGCAGGACAGAGAACTCTCGGCTGCAAATATATGGGTGTTCCGTATATAGCAACATGTACACTTACTGAAAGGGGAAGAAAGACTTTTGGTAGAGATTGTGTTAATTTGCCCAGGGTCAGCCCTGATTCTAGTTAAGCTTCATGGTCTTTCTTATCCCTCAGCCAGAGTATGCCTTCAAGTCATCCTTGGAAAGTGAAGTGTGAAAGTGTGGTTTTTTTTTTCTTGGTGCCATTTGCTTTTTAAAGACTTTTATAGCTCTTTTCACACCAGTAGCAGTGTTAGCCCTTTTCCTTTTTTTAACCTAGTCCCACTTTTGGGCTATTAGGTATTTACATTCCCATGCTGCCTACATTCCTTCACTTCTCCTGGCATACCCACCAACAAATGAGTCTGCTTTCATTTTGGTATTCTAGGTGCAACAGAACAATTTGTTTTTTCCCCACCCCAGATTTCCAAATGATACCTAGACCAGTGTTTCTCAACCTTGGCGACTTTAAGTCCCGTGGACTTCGACTCCCAGAATCCCCCAGCCAGCACAGCTTAAAGTCGCCAAGGTTGAGAAACACTGACCTAGACAGTGTATTTACACTATTGTAATATACACTATTGATTGCAGATGCCTTGATGGCTTGGTAGATCAGTCATTCAAGCCTTATTTATTTTATTTTCGTGTATTTATTTTTCACATTTTTGAACCACCCATCTCCCTCAGAGAGAGACTCTGGCCGATGTACAACCAAGTCATCTTCTGGATGGGTTGCAGATATTGTCTTCTTCAGCTCTCACCTTGGCAGATAATGATTGGAGTTGTAGTACAGCATTCACTTTTGAGGGAAGAGGAAAGGATCCCACCCCACCTTAAACTGCTTTTGAAACTGTTTTTTTTTCCTGCAGCTTGGGAAGCTGTTGGTTAAGAAACTCACACAGAGAAAAGAGAATCATAGCACCTGAAACTCGATGCACAAAACCTATGAATCTTGGGGAGTTTGTTATTAAGTTTATATTTAAGAATGTTCAAATCAATGCAGTACAGACTGTTGGTAAGAGATAATAATTTTTACCAATTCCTTTTTTCATGACAATGTTTTTAGTGTTGGAAGATGAGGTAGTATGGGGACAGGACACAGAAAGAGATATTGGCCAAAATCACTTCCTTCAGTTCCATTCAAAGGGGGGGGGGACACTCTAGATTTGGTTTACTTTTTTAAAATATAACTTTTTTAAAATCAGGTAATACAAAACAAGTGTATAAATGGGGGATTCTGGGTGTTAAAGTCTACTTATATTAAAATTGCCAGGCTTGAGCAGTGCTGCTGTAGTGTTCCAGTCAAGCTCTTTTTCAACAGCTAAAATCAGGGTGATAGCTTACAGTGCAGTGCTTTCATCATCATCTGTGCACAGCACATTTGGCAGCAAGTGTTTCCTAGCAGTTTCAATCATTTGCATCATCTTTGGCATCATCCCAGGAGATGTTAATAATCTTAAAATCGTCCTTAAGTGTTTGGTGCCTGACCACATTTCTTCTCCCCTCCAGGTGAAGGGCTGGGGTGATCTTCTTCTGAGAAGCCTTGCACCCCTTCTCTGTGCTTGCCTAAAATCTGTTCTTCATGCCCCAACCAATCCTCCCTTGTGCCTGTGAAGGCAGGCAGCTCTCTATCTGGTCAACCACCTCCCCCAATGCCTGAGGGGCCTGGGACATCATCATCCTCCGTTCCCGTTCTCTCCAAACATGCCAAAAAGACATGCCACTCTGATCAGATGGTCCCATCCAAAATGGGCTCTGTTGGGGCTATGACAGGTATATATGGTTCAACTTCCCTTAAGCTCTTGGAGCAAAGAGATTCAATTGATACATTACATCATGTCTTCATGAACAGAGTTTTTCATGATTTGATGATTTCTGTATTCTTAACGTAGTGTGTGGCATTTTTAGTTACAATGACCATCAGGAGACTTCACATGTATATGTACTAGCAGTCCTGAAGAGTCACTATAAGCTGACAACTGCAGAACTGGTCAGGAGACCATGAGGTGTTCAACTTTTGTTTGTAGACAAATCTCACACCATGTTGAAACAGGCAAATGGCAGCTTTGTCTTCCAGGTGGAAAAGCTGTGAGCAGAGAAGGCTTTGTCCTCTTTCCATGTCTAGCCTGCTTAAATCCCATGTCCCACTTCTGTGGCTGTGCTTGTTGAGGCTATGATATTTGTACAGTGGATCTCATCCTACAACCCTTGCAAAGAAGAGACTGAATTGAATTGAATTTGAATTGAATTTATTATATTTCTATGCCGCCCTTTTCCCCGAGGGGACTCAGGGTGGCTCACAACCCAAGTCGGGGGGGGGGGTACAAATAAGAAAAAAGAACACGAACAAAACAATACCACAATTTAAAACACTCAACAACCATACCATTCGAGGGGGGACAAAAACTCATTAGCCCCAGGCCTGTCGGAACAGCCAGGTTTTAAGGGCTTTGCGGAAGGCCTGGAGGGTGTTGAGGGTCCGAATCTCCATGGGGAGCTCGTTCCAAAGGGCCGGAGCAGCCACAGAGAAGGCCCTCCTCCGGGTGGTTGCCAGTCAGCATTGGCCAGTGGATGGAATTCGGAGGATGCCTAATCTGTGAGATCTAATCGATCTATTGGAGGTAATTGGCAGCAGGCGGTCTCTCAAGTACCCAGGTCCAATACCATGAAGGGTATTGGGCTGGGTGCTAAGTAGCCTCTCTATCAAAGCCTCTCTGTGCATGGCACCTGTTGTTTCTGTGCTTCAGTGCACATAGGGCAGGAACTGGCTTGAGTTGTTGGTCCACTCAGCCTGAGCAAATTCAGCACTACCTGAAGCACTCCTTTATGAGAGCCGAGGTGGCGCAGTGGTTAGGGTGCAGTACTGCAGGCCACTTCAGCTGACTGTTATCTGCAGTTCAGCGGTTCTAATCTCACCGGCTCAAGGTTGACTCAGCCTTCCAGGTGGGTGAAATAAGGACCCAGACTGTGGGGGCGATATGCTGACTCTGTAAACCGCTTAGAGATGGCTGAAAGCCCTATGAAGCGGTATATAAGTCTAACTGTTATTGCTATTGCTATTGCTATTTGTGAGACTGAGCGTACGGAATGGCTTTCCTCCATTTTCTGGGTTGATTGTTGAACAAAGATGTTCCTTCTTAGCACCTCAAAAGCAACCAGCTTTCCCCTACACATGTAAATGACAGTGGTGTGGACGATCATGAAAATGGTTGAGAAGTCCAAGGATAAGGAAAGTTGCTGCAGTATAAGATCAGTATGTCCAACCCCAGCAACAGTCTGTCCCCTGTCTGTCCCTCAGTGATAGTAGCATCTCCATGGCTACTGTCAATCAGATGGAAGACTGAACTATGTCCTTCAAACTAGTGTCATTTTGGTCCCTTCTAAGAGTTTGTTTGGAGAGCTGACTCTTTTCTTGGATCCTGGAAGAAATGGTGTCATCAAAACTTGTGTCAGATTTCATTCCCCAGGTCACTTAAATTAACCAGGAAAAGTCAAAATCGTTTTGAATATCACTCCACAACGTCCTACCCACCCAAATTTGTGACTCATCTTCCAAACTGCTCAGAAGTACTCCAGAAATGCAGTTTGAGAACCTCTGGATTAGTGACCAGTAGCAGTTCTTACTTTCTGGAGAAGTGTATTTAAACCCTGAGCTATGGATAGATTCTTGAGGACAAGTCATAATTTTTTCTATTAAGCTCCAAATCTTAGTTTCCAAAATGTAATCTTATTTCACTTAGGCTTTACATCATCCTGTAAAGTATTCCCAAATAAACTTGGCATTTCTCCTTCCCCTCATTTTATTTGGTTACAGGTTTTTTTTTCCTATTCTGAAAGTGAAAACTAACACTGTCTTCTCCTTGTTTCCCTTCTCTTAGATATGCTAAGAAATAGTTGGAAATGTAAGGATACATTTTGCCACATCTTCCACCTTGCTGGTGTGATTCAGTTTCAGATTCCTACAGAAAACCCACTCAGCATTGCCACTGGTACTAAACTGGTAATATGCTCCGTAGCTGAAAAAAGAGGAAGGGGGGGGGAGATGGAGAGATACCTTTCCTTGGGGGCACTAGCTCATATTGCAATGAGGCAATTGTTTGATAAAAGACTCGAGACTCTAGAGAACATTGGCTAGGCTGCCACTGAGATGCTTTTCAAAGAGGCATCTGTGCTTAGCATATGGCAACTATTTATTATAGCTGTTGCACTGAGAAACAACAATTCCCATGACAATTTTTTCTCATATATCAAGATGCTTCCATTTCTGTTTCCCACAACATTCTGCTAGTCTGGGTTGCCTGTGCCAACTCTAGCCTGGTCCTAGCAGACAGTCGTCTACATTTTGTCATTATTGAGAGTAAACAGACATGACTTGAGTGGGGAGGTGACCTGCTAATTTAGTCTGGCTTTAATAAAGAACTGTGAATGGGGTATTTGAATAATTGGTCTGCAATATTTACCAACCACCCTTTTACTGACACCACCCTTTTCTCCAAAGCAGGCATTGTTTCTCAACCTTCATGCTTATTATTTTGCCAGAATGTGATGTAGAGACACGATTCCGGGGGGAATCTTTCATGTGTTAAAATGAGGGTTTTGGCAATTAATCTTAGTAGTAATTTCCCACCCAACCCAAATAACTGTGTCCAAAATAATCAGAGATACAGAAAATATAAACAGCTATGCTCCATCTCTGGAGATCAGTATATGTGCACCTTGTTAGTATAAATGCACATTACAACTACTTTTGGATCTTCTGAAATCAGATGGGGCATGTACTATACATCTTTACCTGGGCAAAAAATTACCCAGTCCTGATCCTGGACCATAAGCAAACCTGTAGAGGACTGAATCTAATTCACAAGGGCAAAGATTCAGAGATATGCTTGCTTTATTAGACATGCTGTTTTGCTTCTAGTGGGTCTGTAACAAATTATTTTTAAAAGGAGGGATTTTAAAATTATCCTCTTTTGCAAAAGGGGTATGTAAAAACCACTTTGATTGAGATTTTAGTAAAATGGCTAATTTTGGTGATAGCAATAGTACTTAGACTTACTGTGTATAATGCTACATAGTGCTTTACAGCCCTCTCTAGGCGGTTTACAGAGTCAGCATATTGCCCCACAACAAGCTGGGACTTCATTTTACTGAGCTCAGAAGGATGGAAGTCTGAGTCAACCTTGAGCCAGTGGGAATCGATCTGCCAAATTGTTTGCAGCCGTCAGTCAGGAGCCTGCAGTATTGCATTCTAACCACTGCGTTACCATGGATCTTATGATGCCACATCAAAGAATAATCTGTGTCCTTATTCTCAAGTTTTGTTTATATACCCTGTTTCCCCAAAAATAAGACCTCCCTGGATAATAAGGCCAATTGGGCTTTTGAGTGCATGTGCTAAAATAAGCCCCCCCCCAAAATAAACCCTCCCCTAAAATATTGCAACACAGCAGCAGCCATGAGGTAATCACACTTGCCGCCTCCTGAACCTCAAAAATAATAAGACCTCCCCGAAAATAAGGCCAAGCAGTTATTTTGGGGTCAAAAGAAAATAAGACCCTGTCTTATTTTTAGGGAAACATGGTAGATATATCTATTCTATGGAACATAAGATTACACTTAACATCCTCTTAAGAGTTCTGGTTAGCTACTCAAACATTAACTCCATGCATCATAATATGGGGCTCCTTCAGTGACTTTAGGTAAGTTGCTATCTTTTAGGCCAACTCTTCTCACAGGCTTGTTGTGTTACATCAAAGTCCTCCTTGAGCTCTTTAGAAGGAAGATAGGTTGAAAAGATACTAACAAAATAAATCTGTCACTTCACTTCCCCCTGCCCCTCCGCCCCATCCTCCACACTACAATGCTCAGCCAACTAAATGCCCAGTGAACTTATTGCGGTGCTTGTTGGTCAGGTTTTTCTCCACTAAAACTTTCTCATAATTCCTGGTTTCCCTAACCCTGTTGAAATCTCAGCCTTGCCTGTAGTTGGTGATGAGCCACTATGATCCTTTAGCCCTAGAAGCAACAAAATGGGACTCTGTGGAATTTTCAGTACTCTACAAATTAGAAATCTTTGATTTTGGAGGACTCATATTATTGTCACCACTAGTAGCCATTGACAATCACTGAACACCTGAAATGCTATTCTCTCTTCTTAGGATAGTCGTATGATTTAGACCTACTATAGCAGTGATGGCGAACCTTTTTTGGCTCACGTGTCAAAAGCGGGGGGAGTGCAGGGGAGTCATGCGCAGACATGCCACACCCATAATGCTATGCGCATGATGCCAGTGCACATACGTGCATGACCAGCGCTCCCCCCCATTTTTGGCATGCTTTTTTGCCCTCCCCAGGCTTCAGATGCTTTACAGGAGCCTGGGGAGGGCAAAAACAGTGTCCCCCACCCCCTGAAGCCTCTGGAGCACAACAGACCAGCCCTATGGGTAAATCGGAAGTTTGGAAATTGACTTCCGATTTACTCATAGGGGCAGTTTTAGCCTCCTGAAGCCTTCAGGAGGCTTCCCTGAAGGCTCCAGAGGGCAAAAAAGACCCTATGAGCAAACCGGAAGGGACTTCCAGTTTGTCCATAGGGCTGTTTTTCATCCTCCAGAGCCTTCAGGGAAGCCTCTTGAAAGCTCCTGAACACTCTGGAGGGCTAAAACTGGCCTTATGAGCAAACCATTCCCAAACTTCCGGTTTGCCTATAGGGGCAGTTTTTTACACTCCAGAGGCTTCAAGCCTCCAGAGGTTGAAAAATGGCCTCAAAAGAAGGCCAAGGTCAGCTGGCCAGTGTGTGCATGTGTGTTGGCCAGCTGGCAGGGCAACGCCTCATGTGCCCTGACAAATGACTCCGCATGCCACCTGTGGCACATGTGCCATAGGTTCGTCATCTCGGTACTACAGTTTCATGCTTATAAGAGTTCCATGGGTGCTGAGTAAATTCCATCTTCACTGAAGACTTTGAAGCTCCCCTTCCAAAATCACAATGACAGAAGACCCAAAGCAAAATATTTTTTTGGCAGTCAAGGGCCTTATAATTAAAGACTGCATAATTTGGCTAATTATTTTTTTTATGGAGTCTTATAGGCTGCCGAACAAGATCTGTGGGTCCTGCACTGATTTAATCTGCTAGCATGATATAGCTTAAACCCATTTACCCTCCATATCTTTCACGCAGGGAACTGCACTTGGATTTTGTACCTCACTGTACTTCTACATTCATCGTTAAAATTGGGATTTGAAGCCAGTGTGGCAGCCATTTCACTTGGCACAGCATAAAGAGTTTTCACTCAAATCATCAGCAAGGCTGCTCCATGAGGCGGGATGAATATGTAATCAGTAGAAATAATGAAGCAATAGTCAGCTGCAAACTGCTGCGCCATTTCAATATGCACATGGCATTTTGTTTAGCTGGCACATTGCTGAAGTCTATTAAGTTAAATTATGAGAAGTGTTTGAGGCCTTTTAAACCAAATGGTGAAGCTTTTGACTCCTTATTTAAACACGACAATATATGCACGAAAGATGTTCAACCCATGAATTATCTGCTGAGGAAAACAAACCACAAAACAGATCTCTCCCGCCAAAGAGACTGGGTCAGGATTATTGTGCTTTGTTTTGATTTTTCCCCATCTAATCCCAAAGCAAAGACACGTTCTAATAGAATTTTCACATTAATTTATTCAAACAGCTTAATTGATGTATCACAACAGGCAGGCCTAATTTACATGGCAACTGAAAATGTAATGGCAGAGTTTTTCATACTGATAAATAAACCAGCTGAGCGAATGATCTATCCCCATCTTCTCAACGTGGTGTCCTCCACTTACCTTTACCATGCTGATGTTCAGATGATGAGAGTTCTTCTAACAATGAAGTAGTCGACTCCTGTTCTTTTGTATTATTGATTTATCAAAACCACCCATCACAGAGGGACACTGGGCAGCATACAAGTAATTACTTTATGAAATCATTATATATGCCACTATTTCAGCTCTATTGTGTGCTGTGATTTTTAATAGCATATGCAATTTAACAGGCCTTTGTTCATATGGAATGCCAATTCTTTATTTATGAAAACCACTGTACTTTCTGAGGACATCAGTGAAAATGGATGGATGGATGGATGGATGATAGAGGGGATGTTTGTATAGAGTTCCACAGATTCAGGAGGAAAAAGTTCAGCTTTTTTATAAAATAGAATAGTTGTCTTGGACATCATAGAGGCTAATACAAGATACTGAGAATTACACTGATTTTTTTTAACTCTTCATTAGCAAAAAAAATAGAAAATATACTTGGAAGTGTGTTTTAAGTCATATATTCACTTGTTTATTCTTAGTCATATAATCTAAAAGGCATTTATTGTCACAGTTGTTATCTTTTATTAGCTCTTTATAAAACAGTTGAAAAGGTAATGCTTCTTCTATTCCATCCCCACTTCAATTCCAGAGATCCTGGAACCTCCACGAGTATATTATTTTTATTAACTTCTCACACTGACAAGGGTACATGATTCCTTGTTCCATGCCCCATGAGTTTTCCAATTCAGAGCAACCAATGAATTTGGAGAGCAAAGATCATTACCAGTATAGTAATATTTTTGATTAAGTAGCATGGTGTTGATTGTTCTGGCATTGGATTAAGACATTGCCATTTTTATTCCTCTGTGATTTATTACCTGAATTTTGATCATTCTCTAAAAACCATCCCTAAAAATCATCAGCTCTTTGGCTGCAGCTTCCATAAACCTGCAAAGGCATTACTTGAAAAGCCATATTGAGAGGCAGGCAAACAAGCCCTATCAAGAGCTGAAATACATCTGAATTTACACAGGCCCTGTGACTCAATAGCTAGAGTACCATTTTTAAATATGGGGATTCCGGACTCAAATAATGGCATGGCTTAACTACAAAGTGATATAAAATGGCAACTATGCCTGAGGTGCAAAAATCCAGATGACCACTACATCATTTTTTGGGTTCATTTTTTGAATGTCTTTGTAGCTATCTAGTGGTGATCTTAATTTGTGTGGCCTGGATTTGATAGCCCCAATGTGTCTACATAAAACAAATGAATTAATTGTGTGTAACTGTGAGCTTAAAATATCATTTTTATCTTATTTTAGGAATGGCATGATAGAAATGCAATTCAATTTAGTACTAGATCGTATGATCCTACACTATATGTTCCTATCAGTTGCTCAGATCAAAAAAAACTTAACTGTTTTCTGCCATTACCTTCTGATGTATTTGTTAGGTTGTAAGTATTTCTAGGCCCTGTTCACATCTGGAGAAATTTAAAACAAATGTAGAAGAAAACACACCTGTCTACATTTGTGGTGGTACAGATCACCATTATTGGAAGGTGTTAGATAACATTCTTGTGCTGATGACTTCTTTTTGTCCTTTGGACTCACACTAGAGGACTTCCGGAGCTTTGAAATGCTCCCAGTTGCACCTCCCATTACCCCAAGGGCCAATAGACTATTGGAAGTGGAATTTTAAAAAGTCTGTAGCACACAACTGAGTATCACACTTTCAGAAATATAAAGTCTTTCTGGCCTAGACAAGATATATCAGAACTCAAGCCACATAGAATAGCCAGCTTGAAGCTGACTCTTTCTTTCATTCCCCCACCCCACCCCCAAAGAGCTAAAAAGAAAAAGAAAGATACTAGCTTGATTTGTTGAAAGGAGGAGCATGAAAGAAGCAGAAATGCTCTGGAAAAAAATTGAGAAAATAATTGACACAAGCTGTTTATTGTCAGATTACATTGGATGGGGCTGGTTAATCTAATAGATTCATAAACTTCTACAATAGAGAGATTACCTGACCTAGCAATGTAGGCCTTTTCCTCTTTTCTGAAAATTCAAGACTGTTTGTTTGTTTGTTTATAAATTTTATGGTCGTACGTTTTAGAAGAAACACCATGCATACATTGAAGTCTTCGTGATGTTCCCCACTAAAAAAAGACACATTGAAGTAGCCTTCGTTGTGAGAGAATGGAGAATTTGAGAGAGAAGAAAGAATTTAATCCATACATGGACTCATCCTGGGGAACGTTAATTGACCTCACTCATATACAAAAAAAACCCTCACATTGTGGAAAGTTCTATCCTAAAAGTAACCGTAATATGTTTACTTTCTGCACAAGCTGAATCTATTTCAGAGCAGAAAAAAAATATAATTTTCTTTTCCTTTTGTGGAATGTGCAAATAGTATTCAACAGGGATCACCTCTTGAAAGCAACTTCTCCATAACTTTCCATGATGAAGCCTGCACTATATCCACACCAGGAGCATTTCTGAACAAGAAACAATGCTTTCTCACAGCTTCTCGTATTTATTTTCTTATTCTGCACCAGGTACAGAAGAGTTTCTATTGAGCAGGTTTATGATAGGCCATCTGGCCTCAACATCCAATATTGAAATGAGAAATGGAAACAGAACACGATGTTTAAATTTAGTAAAAAGAGCCTCATGCCGGTTTAGAAGAACTGTTTCATCCCTCTCAATCTGAATTAAGGCTAACACAGGTTCATCAAATCTTCACTGTGTGAATTTCAAGGGAGGGATGCAAACTGAAAGAGGTGTTAGGGCATTATAACTTTATCTTGACTTTCTAACAACACAGTTCCCTGCTGAGGGGCTGTTCTCACATCAGTGTGAACAAGCAACATCTCATCACCTACAAAGCTTAAAGGTGAGATTTTGGTGACCCTTCATTATTCACAACTTTCCTTGGGAGAGCCAAAAGGGGACAGTGACGAGGGAAGAAAGAAACACAGAAAGAAAAGAAAGGTGCAAGTTAATTTTCCCCCTGTTCTCCTTTTCCTACTAAGAGGAAGGTGACAGAAACTTCTGAAGGGGCACAGAATAGTTTCACTTGTCATATCTCCCAAAATTCCTTTGAGCAATTCACTTCTGGAAATGAAACTCGAGGTGTCCTGGAGTATCTGAGATGTGAAACAAGCAGTGCTGAGGTTCAAACCGTATCTTAGTCAGGACAGACCCAGGATCAACCTTGACTGGACTTGAAGGAGGAGAATATTGCAATTCTTGCACATTCATAAAATTGTTGTGAGAAATTGTATCTGGATTTTTAAAAAAAAACTAAATAAAAATACAAAAGGGAAAGAATCTTAACTCTGTTTAACATTCTAATTAAAGAATAAAACAAATATAAGGAACACAGCCATTAACAAACAGAACGAATTAGTCAATTGACCACAGCACAGAATACTGATCAAAACATTCTGCTTTTTTTGAACCCCCCCCCCTTTTAACCATCCAAACAGAAAAGAGCAAAGTCTCTTGAAGCAAAGTCTCATTTGCTTATCTCACATTTCAAGGACACCATGTGGGACTCGCTCAAGACATTTTGCTGCTGCGACTGGGGTCTAAGCAATGTTCCAATTGGTACAGGGCCAACTATATTCAATTTACAGGGTTGTCTGAACCAGGTCTCTTCAACTTGCTACCAGTTGTGTGTAGGCATATTTTCCCCCTGTTCATTTCAGACACACTACGTTTTAACTATAACATTTAACTATAAATGTTAGGATGTATGGTTTAGGGTTTTTTACTTTACATTTTATAATAAAGAAAGAACTTTTGCACTGCTATAGAATTTGGGAATATTTTTTTAAAAAATCTAGTTATCTTCATTTTTTAAGGTAAATTTTTTAAAGAATTTTCCTCCCTAAAATGAAAATTCTGTTTCTTCTCTCTTCATCTGTAGGCATTTATTTCTCAGACCTTTCTCTTCTTCTTAGTGTGGGAAAAAGAACCCATGGTTTTTCAGGGTGCTGCTTGCATTGTAAAAAGTAATTCAATTTTACACCATAGCAATGACATGATCAAGGGAATTCATAGAAAGCTTTGTGGTCTGAAGCATTTAACAAGGATGTGAAAAGTTCTCCTACCTCCCCCAAGACTGGCTGATAACTAGGCAAAGCTAAAAAGACGATAAAGGAGAATATTTGTAGCTCAGGGCAGAAAAGAGGGGTTCTTGATACTCTCTGAGCTCAGAGAGGGCCAAGGATCCCTGAAAGCTAGAAACAAAGGTTTATGAACAAAACTGAACTTAAAAACACAGTATTTTCATACAATTATTTAATCCAAGACATAAATATTTATTAAGATTAATTAATGGCTCTGTGATCCTTTACTAATCTGATACTGGAGACCATAAATAAAATAGATATAGCCTATACAACTGTTCCTGCATATTAAAGGTATATTTAATGTAGCAAGTTGCATCACTGGTCTGAATTAGTGGCATTGGGAGAGTAAGGGCTAGCTTTCAGTCCCTTGGGTCTACATATTATACATATCAGAAAAATCCACTGTTGTGAAGATTAATATTGCAATCCTAAGTATGTTTATCCAAAAATAAGCTCCTTGTCCATTTGGTGGAACCTTCTGAGAGAAAAATGTTTAACATGTCACCTGGTCCTGAGATGCCTCAGATAACAAAAATGTGTCCATAACCTACCAGATATATCGAATAGAATAACAGAGTTGGAAGGGACCTTGGAGGTCTTCTAGTCCAACTCTCTGCCTAGGCAAGAAACCCTACACCACTTCAGACAAATGGTTATCCAACATTGTCTTAAAAACTTCCAGTGTTGGAGCATTCACAACTTCGGGAGGCAAGCTATTCCACTGGTTAATTGTTCTAACTATCAGGAAATTTCTCCTTAGTTCTCTCTCCTTGATTAGTTTCCATCCATTGCTTCTTGCCCTACCCTCAGATGTTTTGGAGAATAGCGTGACCCCCTCTTCTTTGTAGCAGCCCCTGAGATATTGGAACACTGCTATCATGTCTCCCCTAGTCCTTCTTTTCATTAAACTAGACAGACCCAGTTCCTGCAACTGTTCTTCATATGTTTTAGTCTCCAGTCCCCTAATCATATTTGTTGCTCTTCTCTGCACTTTTTCTGACAGCAAACATGCTATATAATTGGGCAGTTCTGTTTTTTGCTAGTGGGATATGGAATAAGCACCATGTAGCATCAGAAGGTGCATATAAAAATGTTTGATCTGATCACAACCCTTTGTTGTTAGTTGCAAAGTCGTGTCTGATCCATTGCGACACCATGGACAACGTTCCTCCAGGCCTACCTGTCATCTACCATCCCCTGGAGTCCATTTAAGCTCATGCCTACTGCTTCAGTGACTCCATCCAGCTACCTCATTCTCTTTCATCCCCTTTTGCCCTCAATATTTCCCAGCACTGAGTCCTTCCTTCTCATTAGGTGGCCAAAGTACTTGAGTTTCATCTTCAGGATCTGGCCTTCGAAAGAGCAGTCACTCAGCACCCTTATCAGGATTTAAATCCTCTTGTTTCAACCTGAATATGCCAATATTGTAAATAGGGGTCTGTAAATTCTACAAGATTTCGAGCCTCTTTGCTAGCAACTCTGAACCTTTGTGTTAGAAAGATAAGTTGATTTATTTCAGCTGCATTATGCTTGGTGTGGGATTTGTTTTGTTTTTAAAGGTACTATATGGTTCCCCCACACCATTGGAGGAACTCTTACCTTATCCTTCTTTCCATCACCTATAAGAGAAATGGTAACTTGATGGCTTTGCAAACTCCTCTCAGTAGCCTAGCTGCATTAAGCAAAACTGAAAGTAACAAGTGTATTGTGAGTTTCAGCAAAGGTATCTGCCTCCTGCCTTGTGCAGAGTGGAGGTGAGGGAACTTGGGCTGGTGCAGCACCTGAAGCAGGCTACTTTCTTTTAAATTTTGATTTGCTCAGTAAAAAAAGGCGTGGAAATACTCTAAATTATTAGACATAATTTCATGCAGCTATATGAAAAGTTTCTGACACATGGCTGAAAGTTTTCATTCATATTTAAAACATCACTATCACTTTCTTGTATGTAGTTGTCAACTCCACTCCATAAGATCAGACTTCATTCAGAAATAATACATTTCTCTTTAGAGATGCTGAGTGTCTCTCAGCATCTCTCTTCTTATTTCACTTCTTTCATGTGTTAAATCTTGCTTGTTACTCCTTATACATTCCAAACTTCAAAAGAACCAGTCAACTTTGACGTATTTTGGCCGGCATGCCACAAGTTCAACCAAAATCCTTCCCCCCCCCCCCCCATATCATGCTCATACTATTCCACAAATCTAGAACCTGGGACCTCTAATCTACATAGACCCCTTTACATACCAACACACTGTTGCCTACACCCCACCAACTCAGAGGTATATGCAATATTCAATACATATTTAAGATGCAAGGATATATGAAATTCATCTATATTGCAAAGTTTATTGAATGAAAATGTGACATGCCTTCTTGACACAGCTTCATTTAAACTTGTCCTATAGTTTTCCAATTTGGGTTAATACTTCTATTTTTAAAGGAATTTTGGAAATCGCTACATAATTTGAATTTAATATCATTTGAATTATATATGAAAAACATGGATTTATGGCACTGAACAGCTTTCATTATAGAAACTTTTTAAATGCTACTTCAGCAGTGAACTCCTCCACCCTTTAATCCTATTGAACTTAATAAAATTAGTATTCAATTGACATGAATATAGCAGTAGACTTATATACCGCTTCATAGGGCTTTCAGCCCTCTCTAAGCGGTTTACAGAGAGTCAGCATATTGCCCCCAACAATCTGGGTCCTCATTTTACCCACCTCGGAAGGATGGAAGGCTGAGTCAACCCTGAGCCGGTGAGATTTGAACCGCTGAACTGCTGAACTAGCAGTAGCCTGCAGTGCTGCATTTAACCACTGCGCCACCTATATGCTGATATATTCCTATCCTGGTTTCTGTCATAGACTGTTTCTTATTTTATCTTGAATTTTCACCTCTCTGTTTGAGGAGTTCATCAATTTCATCCACTCACAACCTTCTCTGTCTTCTTTCTCTCCTTGGGCTTCGTACATTTATTTGGGGAAATGAGCCTCATTCATTGTTTCTGTATAACCAAATACACAGCTCAATATCTTATTCCCCCACCCTTCATTTTTATATTTGGTCCATTCAGCACCATTTCTCCTTGATCTTACTGCTTCTTAGTTTTCCTCATTTGTTTTCACTATGGTAACTCCTTCCTGTTGCATTCTATTTAATTCTATGTTTGCCCTGAAACACCCAGCTTTTACTTTCCTATATCAACCTGAGCAGAACCATTTTGCCTCTTTCAGCAAACATTCATTGCTCACAAAAGACCTACTACCTCTCCACCAGTACCTGTACATCTTTAACATTTCTCCACCCATTTTCCCATGACAGAAGACGTAAGTATACACTTACTCTTTCACATATAAATTATAATGAGCTGTCAGTGGTGGCTCAGAATAAAGAAGGTGGTGTTCCATCTTTTTAAGGAGTACAGACCCAAGAGGCTAAAGTTTACATATTATTTACACATCCATCCTTTCCAAAGCCCATTAACAATGTTAATGCTGGGCCGGTCTTTGTTTTGTAAATATTTTCCCTCTATTATGTTCCCAGCCTATCTAAAGGCCATCAACACCTAACTGAGGATAAACTGGGAATGCTCACCTTCTGTAGTCATTGCCTCTCAAATGAACCATGAAAGAGCCTTTGGAGATCAAAGGATCAACTTCTACCCTTCCCCCACCTTTCATACTAATTTGGCTGAGATACTGATGGGGTTTAGCACCCATGTGAGATATGGATATGGCCCAGGAGCTGAATGATCTGAGAGAGAGATGGCAAAGGAAAAGGTGTTGGATTTCTTAGGGTTTCCTCACAATATAGTTAAAAGCCAAAAGAGAAAGCTGCAATGACCGCAGGTACCTTTTGTTCATGCTCAAAGGAATATTAGTCCATTTGTGATATGGTCTTGCTAATTAATAAATCAACATTTATCAGTTCAAATAGATTAGCCATACATATTCTGATATACATGATTTATTCTCCACGGTATAATGTTTCTTTGCTAGAAAGTTTCTTTCTCCTGTGAGAAAATGATGTGCATGTTTAGAAGACTTCTTGAGAGAGAATGTGCAATCGAGACCAATTATATCAGAACTTTGTAACCTTAGTAGACTCTAGTTGAAAAAAGATACATAATAGTTTTTGCACCCCAGATAAGGTAACCTAGTAGAATTTCCTTACAACAGGATATTGTAAGGAATTATTTTCCAATGATTTTACTATAATATTTTTTTTACTTAGTTTAACTGATGTGAGCTTTATAATATTCTGCAAAGGCACTTTTAGGAGAACATCCTTAACGTTCATTTTGGAAATTAAGAAGAAAAATGCCCGTCACTTGAAGTAAATTTCCCAACTTAACATTCTTCAGATATATTATACTACAGCTCCCATTATCCCCAGTCACCAACATCAAGAGATGTGGAATGTGATAACTATTACCAATCAGAGCTGCAGGGATACAAGGCTGAGAAGACTTGAAATACAGGCACAACAAATTCAATTCACACTTAAGTTAATACTTGATTTTTGTTCATTGAATAATAAAATGAAGAAATTACTGACACATTTATTCAAAGTAATTTAATCTTCCTATTTTGTAGAGAAAGATATGTTTTGGAGTCCTGAAGAATGCAGTGATACCCCGTTCCTATTGACAAGCTTCAATATGTGTAATTAAATTGGAATTACTAAATTACTTATTATTAAATTGGAGATATATAGGATTATATTGTTACGGAGCTGGGAAATCTGAAATAAGGGGTCTCCATCATTTTTGGCAAAATTGCCACACCAGTGCCAGTCTACCAACTCAACGAAATAATGTCTGAAGGGAAGAGAAAGTTATAGGCCAAGTAAAGAATTAACTAAGGAAAATTCAAGTTATTAAAAAAATGAAGAAATATATTTTACAAGGTAGAAAGGCTTTGAAAAGTATGCGCCAATTATTAAAGGTGCAGAATTTTTTTCAGATTGCTGGGAATTGCCGAGAGATTCCTGAGAAGAGAGATGTCCTCTCTGAAATATTCCACTCACTCATAATGAGGGCTTTTTTCCATGGGCTTTTCATTGGAGAATGGGAGTGAGAGCATTTTCATTTCCCAGCCCAGCATGATAATTTTTTTGCTATGTGTCCTCACCCCTAAAAGAGGACAATGGCCCTCTTACTGGTCGAGTCCCTGGTGACTGACAATTTTGCACAAAGCTGAACTTTAAGAAGTAATTCAGTTAGGAGTCATCCATTTTTGCCACTTTTCCTTTATACCATCCTCTTCCTTACCTCCCCCACACATTTTCTCCCTGCCCCCTTGTTGGCACAGGGTTGCCATCTACCAGCTGTTCACAGTTCCTTTATTCTTTTGCCTTTCAATTACCATGAAATACACTTAAGAAGAATTGCTTCCAGCTCAGAAAGCCCCTCTTTTCTTTGCCATGGTTGCTGATTTAATAATAATGTGTTTTTTTAAGCAAACCAACCTTTCTAGCTTTCCCAAAAGTCACTTCCTAAAGTGCAAAGGAAGTTATTATATATCCTATCCCACCACAGTTCAGAATAAACTGTGGTTTATTCACCACAGTTCAGATTTGCCAGTCAGCTGCCTTTTAATTGATTTAGACTGACCTCTGAAGTGTTTTTCACAAACTCTATTTCATTGTGAGTTGATCTTACCCACAAAATGATCATTAGCATTTTCTGCAAAAGGTTTTACCCACCAAATTAGATGTAAACAAAACTGTGTTTCTTGCAAACACAAGAACTAGACAATGTGTAGGCAGGCTAAAGTCTCATTACTATTTACTCCTGTAATATAGGTAATCCTTGACTTACAACAGTTCATTTAGTGACCGTTTGAATGTACAACAGCCCTGGAAAAAAGTGACTTATGATCATTTTTCACACTTACAACTGCTGCAACATCGCCATGGCCACATTGATCAAAATTCAGATGCTTGATAACTAATGGCATTTTTATGCCATTTGCAATGCTTTAGGCTAACTCAATCAGCTTCTGCAACACTTTGACAAGCAAAGTCAATGGGGAAACCAGGTTCACTTAACAACCATGTTATTAATTTAACAACTGCAGTGATTTGCTTAACAACTGTGATTAAAATGTCATAAAATGGAACAAAATTCACTTAACAAATGTTTCACTTAGCAACAGAAATTTTGGGCTCAATCATGGTCATAGGTTGAGGACTAATTGAGCTACAGTAATATAACAAGGATCCAAATAAATATGTTCCATGTAGGTTCTATCGTTGAACAGAATATAATGACTACCTCAGACTGGATAAACGTTGATGGATAGCAGAGAGAATGGGTTTCAAGAAGCCTTGGAGGACAGAACTGTGTTTTCTGCAGGTCTGCCCTAAAGCTTTGTTTGTTGTTAGTTGCGAAGTCATGTCTGATCCATCGCGACCCCACAGACAACGTTTCTCCAGGCCTTCCTGTCCTCTACCATCCTCTGGAATCCATTTAAGCTCACGTCTACTGCTTTGATGACTCCCTCCAGCCACCTCATTCTCTGTCATCCATTTCTTCTTTTGCCCTCAATCTTTCCCAGCATTAGACTCTTCTCCAGTGAGTCCTTCCTTCTCATTAGGTGGCCAAAGTATTTGAGTTTCATCTTCAAGATCTGGCCTCCTAAAGAGCAGTCAGGGTTGATCTCCTCTAGGCCTGACCGGTTTGATCACCTTGCAGTCCAAGGAACTCACAGGAGTTTTCTCCAGCACCATAGTTCAAAGGCCTCAATTCTTTGGTGCTCAGCCTTTCTTATGGTCCAACTTACTTCAACTATAGTAGAGGATGCTATCTTCTGCCAAAACCAAACGTTTCAACTCAATTTTTCTGTATGGAATGCAGAAGTGGGGTTAAGGGAACTTCACTTCAAACAGTAAAAAATCTTGCCCTCATTTTGGCCATTCCACATGACATGCCACTCCTTAAACTGCAATGAGATGACTGCCGATACCAGTTTGTCAATGGCAAAGGAATCTGCTATTTAACCAAAAGTATAAAAACAACAGCCAACCAATATGGTGCAGAATTGAAACTATCCCTTTCTCATTTTAATTCTACATTCCCTGCCATCAGTTCAGGGTACTTAAATAGGAGCACCTTGTGTTGGAGCAAAACTGGAACAAAAATACCAAGTAGAGGTAAGCTGGGACTTGGTTAGTAGAGAAATGTTATCAAATAAACTTCAGAAGCTACTTAAAAGATTTTGACTCCCTTCTTCCTCCTCCCCCACACTTGGTTTATTCATGTTCTTTTCTGTTCATCTGGGTAATTATATGTAGACTATACAGTATGTCAGTGACAAGAAAGAACTATGAGCAAGCAATAGTAGAGTATGTAAAGCAAACAAAAAAACAAAAAAACAAGGAAGGCAATTCACCCATATACATTAACTATATGATCATTTCATATCAATAATGTGGAACTCTTAGCTAGTAATTATTATATGGCATTTCCACAATTTGAAGGATATTGCTGTCAATAAAGTGTCGCATAAACTCTCTAGTACAGTGGGCCTTTTGAGCACCAGGGACCGGTTTCATAGAGAGAAGTTTTTCTGCACACCAGATGGGCCGTGGTTTTGTGTGCTGCTGCATCCCATGGATGGGGCTTCGCCTGTTTGCGTGGCTCAGTTTCTGGCATGCCATGGCCCGATGCCAGTCCATGGATCGGGGCTTGGGGACCCTTGCTCTTATAGTCTAATACATAGATATGACCAAAAGCATATCACAAAACTCAAAAGAAAGAAAATAGTTGTTCACACCTGAGTCTGTCTGTCTGTCTGTCTGTCTGTCTCTCTCTCTCTCTGTGTGTGTGTGTGTCTGTGTGTATAGGCAAAAAATTCACTTGGATTTAGCTTCTTTCTAACGGAGTGATTTTTTTTAATGCAGTGGAAGCCAAAGCATATTTGTTTTTTCTCTTCCATAAAAACTGTTTTACTTTTCCTTAATAGCAAGATTCTATACTTTTGCATGAATGGGAGGCTTACTTTTTTTTCTCTTTTCGAAGAAGAATTTCCATAGATTTGTGCAAGCTGGCTGACAGTATATGCAGCTATTTAAATATGTGAAATTAAGGAAAGCTTGATTAACAATTCCATCCTGCTGAATCTCTTTCATTTTTATATAGGAGGAAAGGATTGTTGGTAAACACTTCTGACTAAGCCAAGTTTGATTGTACAAACTTTCAGACTGAGGAAACATGACCAAAAAAAAGGATTGTGGTCTAAAACCCATATTCTGTTAACTTCTAACCTAGTTAAAAGAGCCTTGCGTTCAAGTGAAAGCAAATCTTCATGCATCTGAAATGATGAAGAGAAATGTACATTCTTGATAAGAATATATGGAAATAGATCCACCGATCAGGGGTGAAATGCTACCGGTTTGGATCCGTTTGCCCGAACCAGTAGTTTAAAAAAAGCTACCGGTTCACCTGAACTAGTAGTAAAAAAATGCTACCCTTTTGGGCGAACCAGTATTTCCGATGATCAGCTATGACGCACAATTTATATTAGCTAGAAATCAGGATCTAAATCGCATGGCACAGCTGTTTTCCCCCCCCCCCCCACTGTTCTACTTACCTTTCAATAGCAGGCTCCGCCCATCTGCCCAGACAGGCCCTGTGCATGCGCAGAGGGGGCATGTGCTCACATTTGCAAACCAGTAGTGAAGGTAAGTATATTTTACCCCTGCCCCAGATATAGTGGGAAAAATATCCACTCTAAATGCAAACTGTTTAGAACCATTGGTTGTTTTAAAAGGGAAATATGGGATACATAGACAATTGCTGTTTCAGTAATGCAATCAGTTTATTGGAGATAAATGTAAGTGCTTTGAGGGCCATTATTCAAAACAGAAAAAGGAAAGACTACAGGCATTACCAACATTAAAATATATGCAGTAAAGTTCATTGTAGACTATGAGACTTATATTTAAGAAGAAATACGTGTTGCTGTCCCTTCTAAGAAGTTATATCAACTTTAGGCCAGTGTTCCATTCAGTTGATTCTGCACCCTACAGTTGAGTACTACAGCTTTTCTGAACTTCCAGCCTCTGTTCCCCTTTTCATCCCTCCTTTTGTCTTAGGATAACACCATTTGGCATTTCCTGGACAGCCTGGACTCCATAAGGCTGCAGAGCTCGAAGGTTAGAATGACTTGAACATTGCCTGCTGAGTCTGAAGAAGAACTTGAGTGAAAATAATCCTTCCTTTTGTTCAACCCGGCTTGCTTTTTGTTTGCCTGACAGATGTTCAGCCTCTGTGCGGGTACATGGAACGGCTCCTCCGAAGAGTCACCAGGCCTTGTGATCCATCAGCTTATTGATTTCTGAATCTCCCCCTGCTTCTTCTGGCACTCACTCAAGGCAGGCCTGGCTTCAGAGCCTCTAAGGCCTCCCGCCCCCTCCTCTCCTGTCCCTCCCTTTTTCTGCTCTCCTTGACATCTACATATTGATACCTGAACTGGGACACCTCCTACTGTGAAGCCCCAGAGGAAATCATATCTTCCTTTACTTGGGCTGACCATACAACTTTAAAGGGCAGCGATTGTGGGGGTGGGGAGGTGGGGGTACAGCCCAAATGAAATTCTGTCAAAGAGGCAGATGTGATGATGTGTCTTGATGTGTCGTGACATGTCATTTCAAACAGGAAAGCCCCTGGGGACGAGAGGCCCTGCCATTTCTCTAAAGCTGATTTTGGCTTGATCTAAATAATAGATCTAGGAGTGGAACAAAGGTATACATCTGAATGTGACTACTACACACACTACACAGATGTTAGGCTCGATGAGTCTGTATCCCATTTATTTAGTTGTTGGCTTCTTTAACCTGGCGTGCTTTGTGTTATTTGCTGCCTTATATGGTTTTTAATCTTTTCAGAAAGACAAGAATAATTCTGCTGGATTAAACCTGACTAATCCAACATTGTGTTCCAGGAGAGGCCAAAAGACCCCTGTAGGAAGCTCTAAGTATATTGACAAGCAAATAATGTGCTGAGCTTGGAGTGCATTAACAGGCAAATGACTTGCTGAGCAATGAACTAGCATTTAGCATGTTATCTGAACCCAACTTCTGTGCTTACTTTATTGTTCATTGTAGGAGAATCAAAGACTAAGCCATGAGTTAAATTAGCCTTAGATAAGCACATATATTGTGTACAAGAACTGTAACTATCCACGAGATACGTATATAAAGTTCAGAAAAATCTATTGAGTTACCAACAGGTATCAGTAAAGTCAGGCAAGTTACAACAGGATTTGTTATCTTTATACAAGTGAACTTTGCGGGGCAGGTTGCAATTCTAGTTCAGTTATTTCAGTCAGTAGAGTTGATTTAACCTTGCATTCATACAGTATCTGCATCTTACCTCCTTTGCACAATATTTCCATTGTTCTTATGATGCTCTCATAAGCAGATTATTGTACATTTTATATGTCTGATATTGTAGAAAGACATCATGGTCGTTGTGACTATCTGGAGCTTGGCAAAGATTATAGCATGGAGTTCCAATAATTTCATCTAACCCAGTGTTTTTGAAACTTGGCAACTGTAAGCATGCTAGGGAATTCTGGGAGCTGAAGCCCACAGATATTGAAGTTGCTAAATTTCAAAAATACCAAGCTAGCCTATTCAGATTTGGCTCTATACTGGATCATGCAATATTACTCAGTTCCTGAGTAATATTCCGTGGAATAATTAGGTTGGTTCTATTGACAATAACTACATGCAATTACTAGTTCAGTCCGCAGCAATTCATCCATGCATACAATCTTTGCCTGATCTTAGCCTATGGGGTGATAACAATATGAATCATTTTTCAGAATCTGATCAAGTGACGCCACTGTGACGCCGTGAGTTTGACATCCCTGGTATATAGTTTCCTGCTTGAGCAGGGGTTTGGACTAGAAGACCTCCAAGATCCTTCCAACTCTTATTCTGTTAATGTTCTGGTTGCTGTTAGTTTGCATTTTCTTTTAATGTTGGTATATGCTTTAATTGTTTTAATGTTGCACTTGATATTGATATGAGCAGCTATAGAAACTGAGCAAATAAAGTAAAATAAAGGGCTGTTCCAAAACTCTATTATAATATTAGCAGATATTAATATTTTCTTCAATATCCTCACTATGATCTTCTCTAAAAGAATGATACCTGTCTGGTGTTTCTGACTGACAGTGCTAGAGGAGTAATTTCTTTACTCCTCTCTTTACTTAGGGAGAACATGTTAGGGTCCTTTTCTCCCTAACACATCCTTTGAGGTGTGAAACTGAATCTGCTTTTAATGTTGCACAACAATGGAAAAAAATAGTTGTGAGAAGAGAAGCAAAGTCTTTCTAAAATTTATTTTACAAGTGTATTCTGCCTACTCAAACATCATAGAGGTTGCCACTGAGGAAGAAGTTAGGGGAACTTTTAGTCTGGGCAGCTGTTAAAACTGTCCATTTACCTCTCCATTTGGCTGAAGGAGTAAATGTAGCACCAAGAAGACTGTGAGTCTACTCTACAGCTAGCAAATAAACACTTATCACCCTCTATGTTTGTTCCCACATCTGCTTAAGGGATGGGATTAACTATCTGCTTAATGTCACACATCATTATCCTGCATTTAAAAGATCCTTCCAGCCAAATTTGAGAGGGGAAACCAATTGCTAAGCACGAGATTTGTGAGAAGGGTGGCTTTCCTGAAATCTAATCGGAACAGAAATACCCCATGCATGGAAGGGACGGTAATAGCTTTTGTTACTGGCATGTAGGCAATATCAAGTTCCCCCCCAAATCCCTTCAAATTAGAAAAACATCTTATTTTCAATGATGGTAGAGATAGAGATCAAAACTGACCAGGATCTGAAGGACACGGAGGGGGGGGGGGTAGTGTCATTTCCGGTAACTTTTAATACCTTCCATAGTCATTGTATAGGGTAGTTCAGAGCTCTGGTTTCCATTTAATCTTCTGCATGTTTGGATCACATCCTCCCATATTAAGATTTATTATGAGACTGAAATCACTTCAATTTACTATTTCTAAGAAAAAAATATATAGAGGAAGTCTGAGGGGAGGAGGAGGAGGCCTCTACTGTGGAAACATGACAGATTCAAAGGATGGTGCATTCTACCTCCCATTCTCAGTTCATTTGAATCAGTAGTTATCACAACTTTGTATACACAAGATTATGCTCTAAATGTATGTTCAACTACAGAGAAAGAAACATGATTCAGTAACATAGGACATGCTCTGGAAATTGAAGATTTCAGTCTCTATCAGTGCCATCTCAGAGGCATTTATCACGGTATTGGAAAGGATCTGATAGCAGATGACAGGAGCTATTAGTCAGGGAACTAACTATTGCCACTATTGAACAGGCAAATCAAGTTTTCTGCCTCGAATATGGCAAGCAACAGATCAATTGTGACAAACCACCACCATTTAAGAAAAACTTATCTGATCTGATATAAAATAATCTGAACCAAATGTACATTCAAATAGAAAATGGTTTTTGTGTGTGATAAATCTGGAAAAAGGGCTTTCAAAAAATGTTCATTCTAGAGCTGAGATCAAGCAGGTTGTAATTCTAACTATCCTATCCTGTAAAAGACTTGCCTTGAGAACCTTATTTAAAAATGAAGTTGAAAAAAAAAGTAAAGGCAGTTTTATGTGAGGTTTTTTAGAAGTGTGCTTTATGTATGAATGCCATTAATGTGGAATGGAACAGGAAGAGTAACTGAATATGCATTACAAGGTGATTCCTAAATATCAAACAAACTGAGTTGGAGTTAAAGATACCACACCACTATGGATTAAAAATTTAGGTATTTTCCCCATCAACAATCATCGTTACGGTTGATTTTTATGATCACATATATTCATTCATTTATTGTCAAAATGACACAAACATATAGGGGTGGAGGTTTTTTTTCCCTGAAGCTACATTTAATATTAGTCCAGATTAATTCAGATTTAGCTAGCAGAGGGATTGCTGCTACTATGGCAGGGTTAAACTATAACTGTTTGCTCAGTTAGCAAACAAATACACCTTCAGGGAGAGAGGAGGGGGAGGTAGGGAGAGAGAGAGAAAGACAGAGCAGGAGTCCACCTTCTGGCATACCGAAATCTTATTAGCTAAATGGCAAACTGCACACTGGGCTAAACTTAAAAATTCCCACCCGCAGAATGAACCACAAAACTCTGAGGAATATTGAACAACGAAGAGCATAAATTAACCCATTCATTGTTCTGGATTGTTTTCGGATCAAATTTAAAGTGGTCATTGCCTCCCCATTTGTGGTAACTATGGCTTTCAAAGACTACATTAAAGTATTCATGTTTCCTTCTTCCCATTTATATCTAGAAATAAATGTTAACCTATGTGGAAAAGAGATAATAGGCTCCTGATTGAATTGTCAGCTGGTATTGTACTGAAGCCCTAATGTAGGCTTCTGGGTATCATAAAGACAGGTATATTGTAAGACTTTCATTAAAGTTACACAAAATATGGGAACCATGTTTAATCCTGTACATAACTTATTTCCTCAGAATAATGCTTGAAAACCACACACTTAAACTTAGGATCAAGGATATGTTATGCAGTAAAAGCAAATTGGTTTCAGTAGCTCTTCTGAGAACATCCAATTCGCAACTGACAATGAGAACATGGCCAAAGATAATTGTAAGCTCTTTTTGAGATTCTAAACTGTGCACTGATAACTGAACATTTATGTGTTTGAATGAAAACTACTTAGGATTAAAATTGGATATCTCTGTGGGTTGACATGATACAAACGTGAAAGAGCATTGTATGATTTCTATACCAGATGGCCTACTTAGGAAGATGATCCACGAACAAAAAATAAACTCATTATCCAATTAAAATGGGGGATTTCTGAATCCTCTGGTCCAGAATATGACTTCCTTGGTGTTTACATAGAATAGATGAGCTGCTGAACTTTCAATAATTCAGGGGCTATTAGCTGTTTGATCATAATGGCTGAGCTTGTTTGAGAAAGGACATTACTAGGTGATGGAGTTTGTTATGTTTAAGTCTTTATGAACAGCAGCAAGTGTTAATTTCCAATCTTCTTAATAAATAGTGTGTGATAAATAGATCTTTACCACAATAAAACAAAATCAGGCAAAAAGATGACCGTATGAATTGCAAAAAGATGTCTCTGAAATATGCATACCAGCCTTTCCCAATTTGTTGAACTGAAAGCTTCATAGATTTGCATTTACAAGGGACCAACATATAATTAAATTAGGTAAGCAATATTCAATAAGCCAGTTTGATGTAATAGTTAAGGCATCAGGCTGGAAACTGTGAGCTCTAGTCCCACCACAGGTACAAAGGCAGCTGGATAACCATGGACCAGTCATTCTCTCTCAATTTAAGGTGTTTTGATGGCTGTATGTGTGGCGCTCATTTTACAACACTAATTGGCACTGAAAACTCCACCATTATATGACAATTATTGACACAATTGTAAGTGGAAAAACCTTGTGATAACAGGTTGGCAAAATGTGGTATACATATTTCATGTAGTCCTGGTTGCTGTTAAGTAGCAATAGCACCAACACTTAAGACTTATATACCACTTCACCGTGCTTTACAACCCTCTCTTAAGCAGTTTACAGAGTCAGCATATTTTCCCCAACAATCTGGGTCCTCATTTTATCCACCTCAAAAGGATGGAAGGCTGTCAACCTTGAGCCTCTCAGGATTGAACTGCTGGCAGTTGGCAGAATTAGCGTGGAATACTGCATTCTAACCACTGCACCATCACATAACTTGGTCTCATGCAGCTTGCAACTTCCTGCTAGCTTCCCCATTGACTTTGCTTATGGCAAGCCAGCAGAAAAGATCATAAACTGAAATCATATGACTGCAGGAAACTATAATAGTTGGAAGTGCAGACTGGTTGTTGAATACCCAGAACACAATCACATGACCACAGATGAGATGGCCACATCTTTGAGGATCCATTGCATGTACCACTCATTCAGCACCATCATAGATCACTGAATGAGTGATCATTAAATGAAGACCACCTGTATGACGTCTTATTCTAATCAAGTTTAGTCCCACCTTCCTCTTGGTACTGCATTAGGCCGCAATTGCTGGAATTCCCAGCCAATGAGAATTAGAAGAAATTAGATTAGGAAATGCTATGCATTTGGCACTTTCACCTTTCACATAGCATCCAGCTATTCAGTTGTGTTAAAAATGTGGATTTAAACCTATCAGGGAACCTTATCCTTGACTGTTTGGCTAGGACTGGGAGGAGGTATAATACAGCAACCTCTGGAAGGATTGCTCATTCTAATTTATATTAGAGCCTAGCTTTTCATGGCATGGTTCACAGTGAACTTTTATTTATTTTTTTAGAGGGGGGGAAATCACAAGACATGATTGTTAGAGTAATTGCATGAATTTAGAGAAAACTCAGAACTGAGTGCAGTACTTCAAATATGTATATTGGGTTTTCTTCTCCAGCCTGCTTTTCACTTGACTAGTTCAAGTGCTTTGTGTACATTGTAAAAATAAAAGAAAAATAAATTCAAGATGCTAGGAAGAAAAATAGGTAAGGGAAGAGCTTTTCCAAATGATATAGTAAACTCCTATGGACCTAATCTAATATATGGTATTTTTAAAGTTGGTTCATATTCACCAGAATAGCACCAGGATTTTTGCTAAGTGTCTTCTATGTCTGAGATTAATCGGTTTCAGCTCTGGCACATTTCTGCCTACGTTTCAGAATTATAACATCGTAAATTCAACCAGGAACAATGGAAAGTGATGTCGGAAGTGGAGACTAGCAACATCTGATGGGACAAAGGCTTCTCCCTAGTCAAGGTGCTGGAGAGGTAACTCCTGAATGTTGCCTAAACTCTTGCATGAAAGAAGACACACACACGGTGATCCTAACAGCAGAATTTAGTATGCAGGGGAAATGTGCCAGAGCTGAAACTGATTAATCTCAGACATGATAGACGACACTTAGCAAAAATCCTGGTGCTATTCTGGTGAACATGAACCAACTTTAAAAATACTATATATTAGATTAGGTCCATTGGAGTTTACTATATCATTTGGAAAAGCTCTTCCCTTACCTATTTTTCTTCCTAGCACCTTGATTTTATTTTTCTTTTATTTTTACAATGTACACAAAGCACTTGAACTAGTCAAGTGAAAAGCAGGCTGGGGAAGAAAACCCAATATACATATTTGAAGTACTGCACTCAGTTCTGGGTTTCTCCAAATCATCAAATGATATCATATGGAAAAGAATAAGATATAAAAGGCTAGAAAGGAAAGGTTAGAAAATCTACGTTTTAGTATTTAGACATACTGGTATTAGTAAGATAATGTATGGCAGATGGGGATAAAATCATACATATTTAGGGAGAAAGAAATTCGGACTTCCATTGCCATATTCAAACTTGGGTTCACCAAATAAAACTGACTGGTAGCAATTCAAGGCAATATTGTATTTATATCACATCATTGTGATTACTATCTATGAAAAATAAAGATACCACCTATATTCTCCTGATAAGAGCTTCATGCTAAGACAAATATTCTCATATTATTGAAATACCTGCCTAAGGTGGCATTAATAGTGATATAGGGGCATAATATATTAAATTTTCATCATATGTTTAGATAACTACCATTCAGAAAGATTTTCCATGCTTCTTAATCATAGGACCGCTTCACTTTATAAAATAACAATGCTGCCACCTAATGGCCACTAATGCAAAAGCTTTGCCAAACCCTTTGGAAGAAAAGCAACTGTCCTTGAGCAGCAACACAAGGCAAAGAATATGGTGAACGCAGAATTTTCTCATCTGTCACTTTTAACCAAAGGAAGAAAAATCCGGGTTTTTTTCATAATGGTTTTAAGATATGGCAATGTGTAAAAACAGCTCAGACTGTTCAACACCTTCATCGTTCTAGATGAACAAGTGAAACTGCCATGCCATATGCATGAAATACACATTCATTTTAAATCAGATTATCTTCAGATTAACTTCAGATGAGCCATCTTTTTAGAACAGAAGGCCTGGTTTCCAATTTTAACGAAAGAATCACCTTTTCAGAAAGGCACAGATCTTACTCTCTTTTTTCATGTACAGTATCATAGGAGAACGTAAGTCGAAGTTCCAGGCAAAAGATACATGAATTTCATTCATATTTTACTTACAAAAGCAGAAATGCACTAGATGTCCTTCCTGTTAAATAAAGAACCATCTAGCCTAGCAGTGACCAACTATGGTAACTTTATGCATTTTGGCTCTTGAATTCTGGGAGTCCACAGGTCGCAATGTTGCCAGTTGCCTAATCTAGCCCAATATTATCAACAACGATAAGTGATGGCACTCAGACCAGTTGTCCAGTTTTGTTTGGAGTTGCTACACACTTAATTTGGAGTTCTTCTGCACAAATAGCATGACCTTTATTGCCAATTTGCAGCTGTTTCCATGCATGGTTTAGCTACAATTAGCAATTAGGCAACAACAGGTTGCTTATATCCATATTCCTTAATAGATTACCAAAGGTGACAGGCACCTTGATCACATAATCAGAAGTTTGCTGATTATTTATAAAAATATTTTGGAACAATTTCAAAGCAAGAGACTGAGTAAGATAGATATTGTACAGTAGAGCCTCTGGTCACAACCAAATCAGATTCCAACCCAAAAAATTCACTATTGTTTTGGGGGTTTTTTGCAGCCAATTTCTCCTTCTGCGCCATTTTTTTGTAAGTGCCAAATTTCCAAAATTCAGTTTGGGTCACAACCAAATCAGGTTGCTACCAAAGTTATGGAACGAATTATGGTTGTAACCAGAGGTTCTACTGTACATGGAAATCTGGGGAGTGGAAGAAGAAAAGGCAAATGAAGAAATACACACTGCAGTATCACAAATGCAAAGTCTACTCCTTCTGTATTTGCTTCATCACATTGCTTCCCAGTATGTAAGGGATGGAGCTTGCTTTATGGTGAAATTATACAAGTTTTATTGCTTTTACAAAACCTTGCCTTTTCTGCAGACACTCCTGGCACCGTATCATAGTTTGCTGAACGTTTTAACTGCACATTAGAAAGCAATGTTTGAATAATTAACCTTAGGGGAAAAATCATTTTATTTTAATCTTTCTAATTTACCTAGAGTGTATTTCATGGGAAAGACATGTATATTAGAGATCTTAAAATATTTTGAGCCAAACAAATACCTTTACACTGCATTTACCAGAGGCAGATGCATTTAAAAGTGCAAATTTAACTTCCGAAAGTGCAACAGTATTCTGCGGGATGATGCAGCTTTTAAAAAAATGATTCTAGAGCAGTGCTGAACCTTATCATAGCACCTTTCCTTTATTCTACCAACTATAGTAGCCACAGCTTTATTTAGGCTCTTGTAAAAGTCTAGAAGATGTGACTACTTTAGTAGAGACATTGCACTTATATCCTAAAGAACTTCTGAATTGTTTTTGAAGAATGCAATCAATATTTGAGAGGAATTATCCATCAATAGTTTCAGCAAGTGGCATCATATGGTTGGCATCTATGCTTAGAAGCTAAGTAAGGTCAGGCCTAATTACTACTTAAATAGGAGCTCAGTGGGGAATACCAGGGTTTAGTCAAGGCAGGGAAGCTTAAAACAAAATTCCAGGAGGGAAGACAATGGAAAATTACTTCTTCTGTATAAGGCTAACAGGAAAACTACACATCATCTATTTTCTTTGTTTTAATAAATTGGTACCAAGAAATAACAGTTCCTCAACTGCTGTTTTTTTTAAATGCATGTTATATGCATATAAGTTCTTCTTCCACACAGTTACTTTTAAGCAGGGTGACCTCTAGAAATGTTGAAATTTCAAGAATTCCAGCCAGCTTGCCTATAGAAATACACAACAAATGAATCCTGTGGCCTTTAAGAAATTCTTTGTATCCTGCATCAAATAAAATTTTAGATTGTACAACAAATACATTCTGTCCACAAACTAGAGTCACATAACCCAAAGTCTATTTATTAAACATACCACGAAACATTAAAAATTAAGCATCGGAGTTTTTTATTCCTTATTTTAATTTATCAAATGTTAACATGCTATCTGTAAACAATCTGCATAAAAATGACTGTTAGGGACCAAGCATTTTAACTTGAAGGGTGCAGTGGTTAGTCTCTTCTCAATGGAAAGCTTTCTTCTTTAATTCCATCTTTTGTGATAATGCAGACCTTTAGTGCATCTCCTGTGTAGACATCTCTTTCTGCAGCAGAAATGAAGACATCCTTTACCAGCTGCAGAGCCTTTTCCAAGGACAAAGGCAATTGTTTCATGCCCTGCATGTTCTTGAGGCCAACCTTTTAAAGAAGGGAAAACATTTAAAATACTGATGATGTTACCTAGTTAGGGTAATGAAATGTCTGCAAGAAAACAAGCAAGCTCAGAGAGCACCAAAGACCTCACATTTTAAATAGTGAATAGCAATAGCACTTAGACTTACATACCGCTTCGTAGTGCTTTACAACCATCTCTAAGCGGTTTAGAGTCAGCCTATTGCCCCCAAGAATAGCTTGGTAGAACAAGTCTACTGCGTTGATTACAACAGTAATGATTCAGCATTATAACAATTTCACCTGTTCAGATGCATTAATACAACTATCATCTGAAAATATACATACGTTGTTTTCACAAGATATAATTCAAAATGAACAAATCACATTATGGCTTAAGGTGATGTATCTTTTCATTGTCCTTTCACTTGATAGCAGCTCCCAAATAATCTCAAGTATTTTAGAATTAAGGCCCCAGACATCTCTATATCAATGCACAATAATTGCACAATAATCAATGCACAATAAATGCACAATAATTGGAAGAACACTTACCTGGTTGTCCAGCAGAGGTTGCAGCATAGCACTAGCTGATCCACCAGCTTTGAAACTATCTCTCTGGTAGGATCCTACTGGATCAAAACTGTATACTGCACCTTTCCCTAGAAGAGTAAATACATTCAAATGCTGGAATAAGGGGGCCTGACAGTTAAGTACAATGTAACAAAATTGATTCAAAATGATAACCACTAATAAAGCAAGGACACAGTACAAAATAATGAACCAGATTAAACTATCTAATGCAAATGGGAAAGATTTGTGTTTCCTAGACCAGTGTTTCTCAACCTTGGCAACTTGAAGATGTCCGGAATGCTGGCTGGGGAATTCTGGGAGTTGAAGTCCGGACATCTTCAAGTTGCCAAGGTTGAGAAACACTGTCCTAGACAAACTTTAGTTTAAACAGAATTTTAATTTAACCTTGCATTTTTAACAGATATATCTGTTAAACAGGTGCAACATATATGAATAGGTTTTACCCCTAACTGATTGCAACAAGAAAGGGATATAAATAAAGAACTAAATTTTTTTTTGCACTATGTAAAAGTATAATTTAAAGTCTGTATCGTAGTTCCCAAAATTTTGCCACATAATTTTTACTGTAATTGGAGAAATGAAAACAAGAAGAATCTCTTTGCTTCTTTTTTTAACATAAGTAATCACAATGACTGATCTCCCCCCAATTTTTTTTTAATTAAAGACTGGTAACAATAGCTAAGAGCATACTAAATGCTTACTATTCAATAATAATTATTAAATATTTCTACCTATTCTTTTAGATCTAGATTTTCTTGCTTGTTTACAAAATAAAAAATAATTGGTTCCAAAGAGGAATCATCATATGAATAGAAAGAAAATTCTGAATCTGCCCTTGTGAATATAACAATTCAAATGGAAATCTTTGTTCCTTGTTTAGTTCTTCTTTGGGCCTGTTGCAGGGCATAACACTCCATTGAGTGCTTCAAACTTGGAAGAGGCTTTTCAAGGGAGAAAAGCTGAGGATAAAAGCCAGCTGCACTTGTCTGTTGAATGCTTGTCTTTTGATCCAACCTTAGAGTTGTGTGTTTGAACTGTATGTCTAGAAAGATGGAACTCTCTTCAAGAAAACAAAAAAAATCCCTTCCTTTGAAAATTGAACATAAATATCCAAAGTGGGTTTTTCTTCATTTTAATTTCCGAAAAATTTAAAATGTATTCCACTATGGAATAAGTTCAAATGAATCTGTTTTAACATCAGAGGACTGCACTTTAACCACCAACTGTGATTTATACCACAATTGAAAACTATTATGGTGAAACCATGTGCTCTACTAAAGATTTACCCTTTTATAAATATGCAATTACTATCTGAGATGTACAGGAGGTGGACTTGTCATGCTTTATTTTCATGGTTGTTTTTAGTTTAGGCCACCTTTTGTTTTTAATTATTTTCATTCGGCATTATATTTTGGAAGCACTGAGAGTCCACCATAGTGGACAGCTATAATTAATTTAAATAATCTTTATATTATAGTATATGTGCTAAACCAAATACTGCTATATTCATATTAAAATACAATTCACATCATAAAGATTTTACTGTTGAAATAGTAACTTTAGAATTATATTGTAAGAATTGCTTTATTTTCCCAGTTGTCTATTATCCAATATCTCAGGGGAGGTTACTTCCTTGCACTTTTACACGGATTCAAACACAACTTTACCTTCCTCATCCAATCCACCAATTATGTTGTAAACATAATAAGGGAAGAAGCGTCGGGAGTACAGGATTGTAGAAAGCATGGCTGCAATTGCACCTGAACTCATGGTCTTGTTATTGGAATGCTTGTACATCTGGAACATATTTATAACAGAAGTAAGCAAATGTTCTTGCTGAAAATGTTCCTAACAAAAAATAACCAACAAGCTGAGAGCCACTGAAAAAAACAAAACAAAACAAAACAAAAAGAGCACTCATTTGTTGCAGCCAGGAAAAATAAAAACATAATTCATTAATGAAAAAACAAATAAGGCTGAGTATTTATTATATTACACTCTCCAAGGCAGAAGATTAATTTTCTTCTTCTGCTACAGCTAGCACTGAATTTCTAATTTTGGTTGCAAATTCAGCTCATATATACAAGTTTGCAATAAGCTGTTTAAGCAGCCATGATCATCATTATTACATGCTTACTATATTTCATTTATTCAATCATGGTTAACAAAAAGAATGCAGCAAATTCATTTTGTGGCTTGCACTATCTTTTAACAACACTATACAAGTGAAATATATTCCAGCACCTTCCTTAAAGAAATATTCATCTGAATGCTACATGTCAATTTGAAAGGATCTCTTAACAATTTATAGAATAATAAACCAGATTGTTTACAAAATATAAAAGATGAAACTTGGAAAAAAGAAGAGTAAGAAACCTTGTCCCAAAGGTGCTTTTTCAAAAGGCAACTGAATTTTGTTTTATGAAAAACTAAGTCCAGTTGCCTTTTGAAAAAGCACCTTTGGGACAATCATGACCTGGATGACTAAGAATCTCCAGAGACAGTAAGAAACTTTAGACATTTGTTTGTATATTTTCTGGTCTTTTATAAGGGTTTGCTGTGATGCAAATTATATGTAAATTAACACTAGCAGAAAAAGTTGCAAAAACACTTAAGTAACAATCTGAGCAAGCAGAAATACAGAATTCATTATGTGTACACGGATGAAACTGAGATTTAAGTGTTAAAAGTATCAAATTAATGTAATAAATGAGTACAACTTCCAACACTAAGTCATACAAAATAACCTACCTTCAATCTTGCTTCAAGGATTTTAGTAAGGGTAAGACAGTCTCCGTGAAATCCACTGCAGCCAATAACTGTTGTATCTGTCCTGTATAAACACAGTATTGATAAGATTGTAAATAATTTTGACAGACTACAATAATACATTTTCCTAGAGTTATTTTATTTATATATTTCTTCCCATACTGCAGTCTGTGAAATATAAAAAGTATCTGTCAATTCATCCTGTTCAAATTTTTATAAACCATTGGAGAAATTAAAGTTTACTACTTAAAATTCTAGAACTAAAAGTTTGCTTTGGTCTCAAGTGCTATGATTTTACACATATAGGATCTGTGTTCACTAATGCAAGGTGATCACAAAGTGTGAACATGTGCCTGTATATAGAATATGCCATTATATGATTATACTGACACACAATGTGATTTTATTTACTTTGACGGCTTAGGGGGGAATGGTTTGACCAATTTTATTGATTATATATTCATTGTCAACTATCATTCATTTATTTATTTGAGTCATTGAAATGATTCTGGATGATGACCAAAATTAACAAATTTGCAGCAGCATCATGAAGTTTTCATAATATTTTTGATATGCAATGCTGAATGTGCAGGGGTGCTGAAATCTATAGTTTCAAGCCCTCTGATAAAAGAATACACTTTATCTGGAGTAACCGAAAAATGCATTATCTTAGCAGAAGTATTAAAACAGGCTTTCAGTAAAGCATCTTATTTTATCTAACATTATTCCATTTAGCAGATCAATTTAACATCAGATTGCTTTAACACAATTTCAGTATTTCGACATAGAAATAGATGTTTTAATGGGTTTGTTCTAGATATGACTACATCTGTATCAAACTCATCAAAATATCTACCACTTTAAACTTACAGTTTATAACATTTAGGGCTCTCCCGGCTATGAATTGCATAGTCTTCACTCAGTCGGGTGTCTGAAGCAACAACAACAAAATCTTCACCAGCAATTGCCAATATGGTCCTAAGCAAAAGAAAATAATAATTATTTTTTTTGTAATTGTTTAGCCTTCATGCATTTAAATTTACTCTGAAACCTTGAAAATTTAGTATTTTAGCTTTAGCTGTGCATTTTCTTACTTTTTTCAAAAACATAGGAGGATTATGCTTAGTGGCTCATAGCCATAAAATGAAAAAAAAAATCCATGGCTTCAGTCCGGGTTCAATAGCTTTGAGGAAGCTGGGGCAACACTTCCCATTGATGATACATATGGGCACACAGTATGAGCTGGGGATAAGAGGGTTGTCTCAAAAACATTTATTGTTTAGGAGCATTAGGGAGTTTCTCCAACACTCGTCCTATATAAAGTTAGTCCTAAGCGTCCATTTCTCACCTCAAGTTGATAAGAAACTGTTCTTCCAATTTGCCACAAGTATGCATAGATGGAAATTTCAGGGTCACATTGCACACTGATGCCCCAAGAGGCCGTCTTTTAGATTTAGATTAATTAATTTGGAAGTTTTCCCTATTATTTTTATCTACATTTAAAAATTACAGAACCCACTAAGAAGGAAAGCTTTTAAGGAAAACTGTTGCCTTTTTTAAAAACATATGTTTTAAAACTCCTAGTATTTGGGGTTCCTTAAGTAAGCTGGATAAGGAACAAGAAGCAGCATATAAGAAAATGAAGGTGGAATCTGAAGCAGGACTGCTTCACTGCTGCAAATAAAACTATTAAGTCAGTTTCCAAAAGGCAAACAAAAACTATCCTACATTCTTTACTTTGTGCATTAACATTTGTGTCAAAGAAATGTCTGTTGGTGTGATAACTATTTAAAGGTAAAGGTTCCCCTCACACATATATCCTAGTCCTTCCCGACTCTAGGGAGTAGTGCTCATCTCCGTTTCAAAGCTGAAGAGCCAGCACTGTCGGAAGACGTCTCCATGGTCAAGTGGCTGGCATGACTAAATGCTGAAGGCGCACAGACCGCTGTTACCTTCTCACCCAAGGTGGTTCCAATTTTTACACTTTTATTTTTACATGCTTTTGAACTGCTAGGTTGGCAGAAGCTGGGACAAGGGAGCTCACTCTGTTCAGTGGAACTTTCTGATCAACAAGCTCAGCATCTTAGCCACCGAGTCCTAATTTCTAAATAGTTATCACTCTCCAAGAGAAGCTTCTTTGGCCCAAATATTAATGCACAAAGAAAGAATGTAGGGTAGTTTTTGTTTGCCTTTTTGTGGGGGAGGGGGGAATTGCGCTGCCTTTAGAAAATCAATCCTGAAGTATAGCCCTGGCACAAGATAATTTCAACCAGTCGCTAGTGGTAATTCAAGCCTCGCTTAAAATTCTGGGTCGCCTTTGGAAGAATCCTTACATTTAATGCATCACTTAAACCCACCTTGTTATGCTCTGCTGCTACTTCTAACGTCCAGGTAAAGCCTTTGTGATCTTGTTGAGTTTTACCACCCTTTGTATCCATTTAGTTAGAAGCCACGGCGAGGTGTTTATAGAACAAGTTATGAAAATTATGAAAGAAACTCGAGTTTGAGGGTGGGGGAAACAACACTAACTGCTGTTTTACTACTTCGCAGGGAGATGAGAAAAAGAAAGTAAAACCGCAGGTGGGGGATGAATGCTTTGTCGAAAGGCAGGATCGGTCTTAAAGGGAGACGAAGTACCCAAAGAAAAACACCGGCGCGCGACCAATGAAGCGCTTACCCGCCATTGAAAGTATATGGAGAGAAGCGACGCTGCACCGCAGAGTTCTGCTTAACCTCTCTGGGCAACCCGAACACAGGCTCAGCGTAGGCACCGGCCGACAACATCGTTGCTCCAAATGCACCGGTTCCCCGCTTTGCTGCTGTCTCACGGCAAGATGGTGGGAGCGGAAACGGAAAATGTCGCCACCCGGCGACGATCGTCCTCACTCGTCACAGCGCCCCCTCTGACTAGGCGGGATATGAAAAAGCTCAGTTGTGGGGTTGGGCGGGGAACGCGTCCTCCGATTGTTCGTCCGAGACGCGGAACTTTTTAACGACTGGCAAGTCCCGTGAAAGTTGCTTTTGCACAACACGCGGGGCTAAAGCTTGGTCGGCTGGTGGTGTGAACGCAACTCACCGCTTAGAGACGGCTGTGATGTATTGTGAAGCGGTATATAAGTCTTAAGTGCTATTGCTAATCTTGCTGGCTCAAAGCTGTAAGAATCAGGGTTGAGGAGGACGGCGTCAGCCAGGGTAAAATCGAATTGGCCATAATAGAGAAGTGAGTATTTTTGGAAAAGAGCACACACCTGGGAATTGCTCCCTGTCTTTCCAGCAACTGTTGACTTGTGAATTAAAAAGCGATGCCATATCTCTCCAGGATAGGGATCAGGGCACTGAGGGCTGGACTAGAAGACCTCCAAGATCCCTTCCAACCTTATTGTACTATCTAAGAGATGGCTCATGTAGGCATTCCTTAATGTCTGTGATAAGCCACTGGAATAAAATGATCAGAAAATGGAAATTATGTGGGCAAAAATTCAACTGCTGGTGTATATGCAGACTTCAACTGATTCATTACTTTTTCTATAAATTCTTGAAATCTGCATTTTAAAATTAGAACACAGGAATCGCTGATAGAAAATTCATACAATAAGCAGAACTAAGACACACCATAGCTTTTCTGTTTGTATTGTTTGTATTCCCCCTCCCTGATTTTATGTGAGCCGCCCTGAGTCCCCTCAGGGAAAAGGGCGGCCTACAAATGTTAATAAACATCTAAACATCTAAACATTCTGAACACTGAAAGCCAACCTGCCTAAGGACTACAGGTAGTCCTCAACTTATGAACACAATTGGGTCCCATATTTATGTTGATAAGTGAGACATTTGTTGAGTTTTGTCCCATTTTCTTGCCACAATTGTTAAGTGAATCATTGCAGTTCATAAATTAGTAACCCAGTTGTTAAATGAATCTGGCTTCCCTATTGATTTTGCTTGTCGGAAGGTCCCAAAAGATGATCAAATGACCCAAGCATCGGAAATTTTGTCACATGATCATGGGGATGCTGCAAAGTGTAATTGTGAAAAACGGTCCTAAGTCACATTTTTCAATGCTGTTGTAACAATGCTATGGTCATTAAACGAACTGTTGTAAATCGAGGATGACTTGAATAGAGAGGAACAATTCTACCTGCCTGTCCCGGAGGATCTTTTCATATTTTGTGCTCTCCTTCACTGATCCCTTAAACTCTGCGTTTTAGGAGCCCATCTATCTCGTTGCACCTGAGCAGGAAGTGGCGCTTAGAAATTCGAGGGATGGGTCTGATGGTTTCCCCACCCCACCCCTCCACCTTTCAGCTCTTCATCGTTTTTCTTAACCCGATGCCTCCCCTCCGTCCCCCCACCCCCTTGCATGAATCAATGTATTGACTCGGGCGGGGAGCTGGGGAGGACTTCTTCCAGGCACAACTTTGGAAGTCGGCTTCCACGCCCTCTCTTGCCGCCCTTAAGAGATGTGGCGCCCGCAGTAACGGCTTTGTGAAGGTTATGTCCGCGACTGGCTTGATGACGTAGAAGAGGTGCGCCGCCGGATGAGGCGTGCGCGGGGGCACGGCTCAGGTCGGCAGAACTTCTGGAGCGGTAAGTCGCCGGGCCCGGCAGCGCTGCGCCTTTATTTCTAGCGGGGGGACTCAAGTCTGCCGGCCCGGGCCCCCGGGAGAGGGTCTTATTTAGCGGGCTTTACAAAAGCGGAGGAGGTGTGGGCCGAAAACGGTTGCAAACCCTTAACGCCCCCCACTCCCGGTCACTTCGGGACGTGGAGTCAGCGTGTCCGTTGAGTGTTGCTTGGAGATTGAATGGCTGCGCCGCTTCGAAGGGAAAACTCAGGAAGGGGAGCTTTGCTTTTTCTCCCCGCTCCCTTCCCCCCTTTTTTTCCTCTGCCAAGGTGCCAACCTTGAAGAGTCACAATGCAGTTGGTGATCCTTATAAGTAAGGGGCGTGCATAAGCACACCAACGTGCCTACCGTCCCTGTCCAAATGTTTCTTTTTATTCGTATCCATTTCTTGTATCCAAAATCATGTTCATACATGCATATGTTGTCTAATACATGCTTGACGAAATAAATAAATAAATAAATAAATAAAATAAAATAAAACTCCTCGGATAGCTATTGTGTACACTCACACAGACCGATCCCTGGGCATGGGTTGTCTGAAAACATCACATCCCTCTGTGTATGTAGGGCTGATTTGCAAGATTTGCTGGCCAGTGAAAGGAATATGCTTGGGCTGAACAAAGAGGTGTAGTAGAGTATGTATGAATGTGTGTCTCAAAACAACTCATTCAGGGTAATTTGAATGGATTTTCAGCTCTCTTGAAATGGTTGAAGGGCTTTGGCTAACATGGATCTATAATGTGGGCTCTTAAGAATGTTAACAGTAACAGAGTTGGAAATGACCCTGGAGGTCATCTAGTCCAACCCTCTGCTCACGCAGGAGACCTATACTAGAGATTCGAACCGTCGAATGGCATAGTTTTGCAGTTTTAGACTTTGCCCTTACACAAAGTTACGCCCCTCAGAGAGGCTGCGCAATTTGGGAGTCCTCCTGGATCCTCAGCTGACTTTAGAACATCATTTGTCGGCTGTGACCAGGGGGACCTTTGCCCAGGTTCGCCTGGTGCACCAATTGCGATCCTACCTGGATCGGGAGGCTCTTCAGACAGTCACTCACGCCCTTGTGACCTCAAGACTGGATTATTGTAACGCGCTCTACATGGGGCTGCCCTTAAAGAGTGTTCGAAGACTTCAGTTAGTCCAGAATGCAGCCGCGGGAGCGATTGTGGGTGCACCTAGGTACACACACGTCACACCTATCCTCCGTGAGCTGCACTGGCTACCCATTAGTCTCCGGATCCGCTTCAAGGTGCTGGTCGTAACCTATAAAGCCCTACATGGCATCGGACCTGGGTACCTGAGAGACCGCCTCCTGCCGATTACCTCCCTCAGACCAATTAGATCTCACAGGTTAGGTCTCCTCCGGATTCCATCTGCCAGCCAACGTTGGCTGGCGACTCCCCGGGGGAGAGCCTTCTCTGTTGCAGCTCCAGCCCTCTGGAATGACCTCCCGGTGGAGATCCGGACCCTTCCTCCTCCCGGTCTTCCGCAAAGCCACCAAGTCCTGGCTGCTCCAGCAGGCCGGGGGGCTTGTGAAACATCCAGCCCCACAGAAATTGTGAATGTTGTGTTTTTAAAGTGTTGTCTTTGTCTTCGTCTATTTATCCCCTTCCTTTATCTATTGTGAGCCGCCCGGAGTCCTTCGGGAGTGGGCGGCATACAAGACAAATAAATACAAATACAATACAATACAATACCCCATATTTAGATGGCGATGTATGTAATTTAGCTTATTCAAAACTTGGTGAGACAGTCATGTTATGTTTGAGAAATTTTCTGTTAAGTGGAACATTGGAATCCTGTTCCACAATTCTTCCCTTAATAGCCCCAGTAGCCATGAACCTGTTTTCAGTGGCTCTGTACTAGTTCAGGTACTTAAATGTAAATGGATCAATCTAATAAAGAAATCCGAATTTTTTACATTGTTGTTTTAAACGTAGTATAATAGTAAAATAATTTTTGAAGATCAGTGCATCAGACAGATCTGCTTGATGCCTTTGAGACTCACCCATTTGCAATTTTCCTCTAAATGCACTTCAAAGTGTAGTGGTATTTATAGGCATCATACCCCCACTCAAGCTTATTATATTCATGCTGTCTGTGGTGGGTGGCCGCCTATTTGTAATGGGGAGGAAAGAAAAATGTTATACCACTTCTGTTGTCATCTCTTAGCCACTTCTGCAATCTGCTATACATTAGAGGCATTCTTGTTATCCTCTTACAGTATTTTAGAAATCACTGCAGATAAATGGTCACAATGTAGAGATTCTGTGGAAAATGAAAGGGTTATCCCCAATGAGCATGGTCATGCTTTGTTTTCTCATGAAACTGAGAATTAAAGAATAAATTTATATGTTTTAAATGTAGAGGAACTGTAGTTAATTGTGACAGTTTAATATTTGCTCTGATTTTATTTGTGTAGAAATAGATGAGATTTCTTAATCCCATTTATACTACTGACATATTAGTTTAAATATTAATGCCAGTACATACATTCCTCCAAATATTGATAAAATGTAACCAAACTGTAACAACTCTTATTTATAGTTCAGTCCTCTGTATGTATACATTCTATGGCTAATGTTGCTTATAGACACAAAACCATACATAAACCACAAAATAGGAAATAAGTCCTTTCAAATTTAGAACATTTTGCTGATGGGTTGAAATAAGTCCTTTCAAATTTAGAATATTTTGCTGATGAGTCTGTTTTTTTTCTGAGCTTAGTTGTTTTCTTGCAGAGGTCTCATTATCCAGACTAGTAACATCAGTGCTTGCCTTATCTGTGTTGGTGGGAGTGGTTTTGGAAGGTGTTTGGTTGAACCCTTCACTATTACCTTGTTTGGCAGTTCCTTGATTGGGGTATTGATTACTTCTTGATTGTAAATCTGGTGTTAATCTTGGTGTTAATCTATGCTCTTCAGAGTACTGATTGGTGATGGGGAGGTATTTTGATCTTTTATTCTTGTGATTGATTAAGATTTATTATCATAGTTTCAACAGGGAAACTAACCATCCTAGGCCAAGCCAAATTAAAAAATGCTAGATAATTCTTAGAAGCCTGGCACTTTAACAAATTGGCCATCAATAGACATAATCAATATCTACATGTGTGCAAAAGCCAAAAAGGGAACAAAAACCCAGGCTCTCACTGTCATTCATCACTCTGATGAGCATAGATTAACACCAAGATTAACATCAGACCAAGACCATTCCCATCACAGGGCATGCCCCTAGAATATAAATTGAGAGCAAACTCTAGTTCTTACTATCACTGATGGTGTTTAGTTTGGGTAATGAAACGTCTGCAAGAAAACAAGCAAGAGGACACCAATGACCCATCATTTCAAGCCTGAGCTACAAATATTCTCCTCTATTGGAATATTTGCTGTTTGTCACATCTTTTTGTTCACTTTTGACAGGTAGGATATTTAGACCTTATGTATTCTGATTACAATTTTTGCAGATAAAAATTCTTATGGAAAGAGAATTTCTTAAGTATAGATTTATGTTTTTAGCTAGATAATTTTAGATTATTGAAGTTATGCGTCCAATTGAGTAAGCATTAAATTTTATTTTTAATTTTCACTACTGCACTGCTAAATCATAATTCTTAAAATAAATGACTACTCCTAGTACGGTAGCGGGAATGACCATTAGTGTAACTTCTCTAGTGGGGATGACTAAACAAAGTGTACAGGATGTGCAAATAGAGAAGTCTTGTGCTACTTTTGTAACAAATTACAATTCGATAACCATGTTCTTGATTTTTTTATAACTTGTTCTTGGTGGGAGAAAGTGACAAGGATCCTCTTTTCCATTTGTGCTAAATATACAATGAAAGGAGATTTCATGGATTCTTTATCACCTGCTAAAAGGAACACTACAAAGAGACTGACTGAACTAGTCATGGTAAGCTAGAATTCTTCAGAATACTAGCTAAGAGTGACATACAGATGAGTTATTTAATTGAACAATGTACAGTAATCCAAAGGCCTTGGTTAATTGATTCTTGTTTATTAAAAGTGAATCTTAACAGTAGGATAGATCCACATAGGCCAATTTATGATTTGTGCAGGAATTCAAATTTAATAATCTCCAATCATTTGTTATTTAGGCTCATATTAAAACACATTTAGTGAAGAGAATCAGCAGTTTCTCTGGCAGTCAGTTTTCCAGTTGAACTGTTCTTACTGCTAGGAAGATTTTGTAAGTCAAATCAGTCTTCCTATAACTTAAATCTGTTATTCTGTGCACAGTACTCTATAAGTCTTAACTTTCTTCTCTGTGGTGTACTTACAGGTTTTTGAAGAGTAGTATTGCATTGCTTTATAGTCCTCATAGCTCCTTCAATTTCTCTTTATTAACCTTAATTCTAGCCTTGAATCATCCTTATTATGATACTGTAAACCATTTTTAATCAGTCCTGACATCTTCAAGTTGCCAAGGTTGAGAAACACTGACTTAATGCAACCCAGGCAAACCAAAACAGTGGACAATATTCATTTGCCCTTTTTGCTGCTATATTTATTTCTTCTTTCTGGACTGAATCACTCTTGGGATAATTCAGCAGTAGCAAAAATACATCCTTCAGATCAGCAATGGTTCAGTGTGTTCTGGAAGAGATTGAACATGGACTTTTTGAGGCCAGAACATGTCTTGAAACAGTTACTGTTAAGAATATTTTGATATCTTGTTTTACTCAGCCTTTGCATTAGGCTCTTATCAATTACTTGGAGTAAACAGGCATTAACTTATGAGCCAATGTTTCTTAATTTATTTGTAATTGAAAATCATCCGATCAAACACCCTCTCTCTACATTTTTGTCTTTAAAAACATTATACATATTTGGGAAGAAATAATTATAGTTGTATAATTGAGGAATGACCAGGTTCCCATTCCAATGAAGCCCCATTTAGATACTTGTCATCCTATTTCCTATTTGTAGTTTTCTTTTGAAGCTGCTTGTGCAAATCATAGTGCCATTTAACACAGCACATGTGGACTCATTGTCAGGAACTGTCTTGAGACTTTTTTACTATAATAAGTTTTCCAAATGTTAGTAGAAGTGGTAGTGTGAATAGGGCCTCTTGTTGTTGTTTTCACTAAACCAGCTTTTAGCCACTAATCCATTTTTGTAAGCCATTGACTAGTCCTGAACATAGGGAGGTGGGAGCTGAGGTGATGAACACACTCTGGCTTGGCAAGCAATAAGCTGAGGCAACAATTCACGCAGACTGGTGAATGTTTGAAGTTTGCGATAGGCCACCTCCATGAAACACGGTTAGAGAATCACTGCTATTAAATTGCTGGCACAGGAAAAAAACTAACAATATTTTGTTTTACCTTGCTTTGGGTATATTTAATCTCCTTGATAAGGTTTCTTCTTTTTAAAGCGGATTCTTGCCTTATATTCTTGCTCAGGACTGTATCCATTTGAATGTGAACATTTATTTGAATGCAAACGTTTCTTTTAAAATAAAATGTGATTGTCTTGATTTTTCTGAGGCATTTTGTAGCTAAATGTATGCAAAGGAAATGGGTGTATGCAGTGATATAAGTGAAAGGATTAGGCAAAATCCTTTCTATCTAGAAATTTGCTTCAAGAGAAGGTGTAGATGACTTTCTTGTGTGAAATAAAAAATAGGACAGAACTAATTTAAGTATTTTTAATTTACTCAGTTTTGTTTTTCCTTTTATTAGGAATTTACCTGATATTTTTTAGTCTATTTTGTTTGGTTTGTTCTTCTTTAATAGTTATGAAATATAAAAGTGACAACTGGTTTGCTGTTGCTTGTTATGCTTCCAAAATGTAACTATAAATTATTCCTTAATTCAGGTCATTACTGAGGCAGGAAAAAGAAACTAAAAAGTTAAATATTTTTTCTATGTGTATATCCTTTGTTTTCAGAGTTGAGTCAAGTGGGTAATGTAATTTATTTTTTTTGGCCCATTTTCTGAGGAAAAAGCTTGCCACAAACTCTCTTATGTACTTTTTGCTGTAATTTTAAATGTTATATTGCACTAATACGTTGTTTATTTAATTGAAAGCTTTAAAGGTAAGATTTATCATTGCAGATTTTTAATTGATTTTTTGATATTTAACTATATTTATGTAATTAATTTCTGAATTCCATTCCCGTGGTGTTGGAAACAGCAAACATGATAACATTAGTTCATCTATGGAAAATAGTTACTGCAACATAGGAGTAATATATGTTATGAATTTTACCTGAACACAGTAATGTGAGACTTTTTCTCTTTTTCAGGTCTGGAATCTTTATTTTACATACTTGATGTTTTATCAAATATGTCAATACAGACTGCAATTTAGTTTTTGGGATGCTTTAAGGAAAGCTACTTCCTTAAGGTAGATGTTGTGAAGCTTGATTTCTGGATTTAATTTCTGGAAGTAGTCCTCATTTGACTGGACACCTGATTGCTGCAATGGATCAAAACAACAGTTTACCACCCTATGCTCAGGGCTTAGCATCCCCACAGGTAAAATATATATATATATATACACTAATTAACTTATTGAAAAACAAAACTTTCAAAACAGTTTTTAGAGACCTGCAGTGTTGGATGGGTTTTTTTTAACCTTCCTTTGCTGTTTCTTTTCCTTGAATTTTAAAACAGTTGTGTTTATAACCTCTCTGTACCTCAACACTATATTGGTTGCTACTCGCCATGCCAGCCTCTGCAGGTTAGGGCAAGTTTTGGTTAATTCTTATTGCTATCTTTTTGATGGAATGAGTGATGGATATTAAGGCAGTAAGAACTGTTCATTGTTAATATAGTTTTCACTATTGAAACTCCTGCCGTGAACAGAACAGTAATTGCTTGACAGACTAACTCTTCAGGTTTATCTGCTTGAGATATATGGACATTGTTCTTGATTTTGTCCTTCTATTTTAAAGCTTTCTAACCTCACTGGAACCAGAACAGAAAGCATTTTCTCCTGCTTTGTTTTTTGTATTTTTCCCAATAGTTTTTATTAAAGATTATTTTAATCAAATAAAACTAATTCAAAAGTCTGATACAAATGTACATTAAAAAAGAAAAAAGTGAGAGAACTCCCCCCTCCCCCAAAAAACCTAACAATAGTAAAAAAAAAAGAGAGGAAAGTTTCCCCTTCATCACCAGCAAGTATTATTCAGCATTAACAGCTTATCACTGTCTGTTAAAATATAATCAAATACATTTTCAATCCATACTTCAAGCTGTTTTCTATCTATCTTCTCTAAATCTTCAGCCCTCCTTATCCAATCAACAGAGGTCCAATAACATACAGCCAAAATACCTAATAACACAAGTATATCATCTCCCTTTCCATATATTTTTCTTCATTCTGTAAATTGAGTGTTCTTTAATTGTAATCTTTAGTACCCTCTAGTATCCAAATTTTATGTTTTTTCTTAAAGTTTTATGTTTTTTCTTAAAAAAAATCAAAACAGAAGCATTTTCCTACAGAGAGGATTCTTTATAAATTGATTCCAGACTGAATATTATCTGAAGCCTTAGTCCATTTGTAACTTTTTAAAAACAAAGATTTAATCATCTGTTTGCTGTTTGTATCTCCCTCCCCCCGCTAAACAAAAATGTTCTAAACCTGTAGTTAAAAGCTTCTTCTGCTAAGGATTGAAGGAAAATCATTTTGGTGCTCTAAAACCTGTTGATCCAAGGGTGCCTAATAGCCGAGAAACAGTTAACAATTTCCAAAAGCAATTAGAAAGAAAGTATGAACATACTGTCTTTTGAAAGCTGCCTGACCATAGTTTGAATGAGATGGCTGTTCCAGAGCTGTAAACTTGCTGGAGACTGCTGTCTTGGGTTTTCTTGCAAGAAGTTGCTGTCTGAAGCACTTGTGGGCAACCTCACATCCTTTCTTTGTCTGGAGAGGAATTATAGAGCCAGTTTGCTCATTGGCTCTTCATTCTACTGCAGTCGTCAGATCCACTTTTTCTAGACCTTCAGTTCATTGGTTCCCCAAAAGTCCCTTTCACAAGTCAATTTTTGTGATCCACTAGAATACTTTTAAATTATAGCACTTAATTTGGCAGCAAAACCCATCCATTTTCACGAACCCAAAAAAATATTGGATATGTGCATCAATTCTAAATGAATAGTGTAATGTGAACATCCCTTTTTCATTTAACCGGGCAGTGTTCTTGCTACCTTCAACTTTGGAAATGTTGGCTTAAAGACATTGCAGGATTAGTTAAAGCAAATCGGGTAAAATCAAATTTTGATTGTTTCACTGTTGAAAATTTGATTGTGATACTTATGAATATGAATTAATTATAGAATAAGATCCAAAAGTAAAATATGGTGGCAAAAGCAGCTTGGTCATCTTTGTTCTATTATATCTTGAACAAAATCCTCTGCATGGTTATTCAGAAGCAAATTGCTGTGCAATTGAATTTGCTTCTAGGATAAATATATATTGGATTGCAGTTGTGTTTTATGAGCCATGATGACACAATGGTTAGAATGCTATTGCGCAGCATAATTGTGCCGACTGCCAGCACTTCAATTCTCACCAGTTCAAGGTTGACTCATCCTTCCATCCTTCCGAGGTGGGTAAAATGAGGACCCAGATTGTTGGGCAATGTGGTGACTGAAAACTGCTTAGAGAGGGTTGTAAAGCACTGAGAAGCAGTATATAAGTCTTATTGCTATGATATCCAGAATACAGCAGCCATTCTGTAAATAATTCTATGCATTCCTAATCTTGTTTATGATAACTCATGTATGTTGCAGTCTTTAACTTTTAAAAATTGTGTTCATGTTGTAGAGTGCAATGACTCCAGGCATCCCTATTTTTAGTCCTATGATGCCCTATGGCACTGGGCTCACACCTCAACCTGCTCAGAGTACCAACAGTTTATCAATCCTGGAAGAACAACAGAGGCAGCAGCAACAACAAGCAGCAGCACAGCAGTCCAGTTCACAACCAACACAAGCAGCATCTGGTCAAACCCCACAGCTCTTCCACTCACAGACTCTTACAACTGCCCCTTTACCGGGAACCACACCTCTCTATACCTCTCCCATGACTCCCATGACCCCCATAACGCCTGCCACCCCTGCTTCCGAAAGCTCTGGGATTGTACCACAGCTGCAGTAAGTGCAGATTCCACTCTGCTCGCAAATCCTGTACAGGTAGTCCTTGACATAACATTTAGTGACCTTTCAAAGTTACAACGTCGGCGAAAAAAGTGGCTCATTAATGTTTTTCACAGTTACGACCATAGTAGCATCCTCATGATCATGTGATCAAAATTTAGATGCTTGGCAACTGGTTCATATTTATGACTGTTGCTGTGTTCCAAGGCCACGTGATCTCCTCTTATGACTTTCTGACAAGCAAAGTCAATGGGGAATCCAGATTCATTCAACAACCGTGTGACTAACTTAACAAATGCAACAATTCACTTCAACAACTGTGGCAAAAAAGGTCGTAAAAATGGGACAAACTCACTTAACAAATGTTTAACTTAGCAACATAAATGTTCAGCTCAGTTGTCATAACTCAAGGATTACCTGTACTTTAAAAATGGTACATTTTAAGGGGGAATTCTATATTGATTTTTTTTTAGAGCAAGTTCTGAGTTCATGCTGCCAAGTGGCTCTGTTTCACTTGCATATGTTGCTGTGTTGAATGCAGGTACCTTGCGGGCATTTATTCAGAATGCCAATGCATTAAGTTGGATTTAAAAATTCTTTCAGTCATTTTAAGATTTCTCTGAGGTTTTTTAATTTAGATTTTTACTGGTATTATGGCTTGTAACTATTGCTCACATGATTACTCTTGTAATTAGTTTTTGTAGAGTGTCCTTATTTGAAGTTTTTAAGATTACCTAATATATCTCTGAATTATCTCCAGGAATATTGTGTCTACAGTAAATCTTGGTTGCAAACTCGACCTCAAAACCATTGCCCTTCGTGCTCGAAATGCTGAATACAATCCCAAGGTAAGATATAACGGAGAGGTGACAATTAAAGTTACATTAATCAATGATGGTTTTTTTGCTATTTTTGCTTCTGATAGCTCATGTTACTTGCTTCAGTTATTGCAAAGGACATTTCTGAGTATGCTTTTTAAATGTAGCCAAGAAAAGATTTTGGGGGCTGCAGTAGTAACCTTAAAGAACAATGCCACTGTGCATTCATGTTGTGTCAAACCATTTTATACTAAAAGCTGCAAAATACATAAGCATTTGTTGTGATATACAGTAGTTTTGGTAAAATAAAAGGTAAAATTTGACAGAACTACTAGATCCCATTTCTAGTTGGCCATAAAGAATGGTTTACAAAACTGGCTGGGTTCATACCTCAGGCCAAGCAACCTATATTGTGACTTTCCCTTTTGGTAGTAATTGTGGGAAGAAAATCTTGTTAACGCTCTTGTAAAAGAAGGCAAACCGCCTCAGTGGCTAGGACGCTGAGCTTGTTGATCAGAAAGGTCGGCAGTTTGAATCTCTAGAGTTGCGTAAAGGAGTGAGCTCCCATTACTTGTCCCAGCTTCTGCCAACCTAGCAATTCGAAAGAATGTAAAAATGCAAGTAGTAAAATAGGAACCACCTCTGGTGGGAAGGTAACAGCATTCTGTGCGCCTTCAGCGTTTAGTCATGCCGGCCACATGACCACAGAGACGTCTTCAGAAAGTACTGTCTATTCTACTTGAATTCAAGTCAAACTTACTGCAATGTTTCGGCTATCAAGTTTGAGAAATGTGTTTTCCTTAAACAAACAAAAGGAACTAATATATTGTATTACATTGTATTTGTAACTGTAGATTTTTTTTTAAAGTGAAGAATGGAGATTAATGCAACTTCAGCTTACTAACTAATGTATGTTTAGGGATTTTTGTTGTTGTACCGTAGTTATAAAAGTGTTTGTTTTTTTGTGTTTCAGCGTTTTGCTGCTGTAATTATGAGAATAAGAGAGCCCCGTACCACAGCTCTCATATTCAGCTCTGGAAAAATGGTGTGCACAGGAGCTAAAAGGTATGCAAGCTGAAGCAACTGTCTGCAGCCATTTAACTTATTAGCATTTGGCCCAACAAATATGGCCATTTGACATAGGTAATCTGTTAAAAGCCAGCTAATAGGTATGTAATTTACAAACTGTATGTATATCATTCAGACATTCCTTGATGAAATACAATGCATCTTATATTTTTTCCAGTGAAGAACAGTCCAGGCTGGCTGCGAGAAAGTATGCTAGAGTTGTACAGAAGTTGGGCTTTCCTGCAAAATTCTTGGATTTTAAAATTCAAAATATGGTGGGCAGTTGTGATGTAAAATTCCCCATCAGACTTGAGGGATTAGTTCTTACGCATCAACAGTTTAGCAGGTAAGACAAAAAAATATGTTATCTTAAATGCATATTGAAAACATTTTCTGTTGTGTTTCTTAGTTTTATTTAAAATGTCTCATACTTGTTTTGGGTCATTTATGTACTTCTTTGCAAAAGAGAGGCAGCCGTAGGCAGTTCTGATATATCTTTAATGTATAGATAATTTCAAACAATTTTAAATTTGTGTAAGATTCTGTGCTCAATTCTTCAATACTGAAACAAAAAGCTTTTTTATTTGAACAGAAAATTGATCATTTGTTAATACGTATTGGTGTAATATGTATTAGTGTAATTTAAATCTTTAAGAGTAGTAATGGAAAGTAGATAAGATACTACCGTATATACTCGAGTATAAGCCGAGTTTTTCAGCCCACTTTTTGGGCTGAAAAAAGCCGCCTCGGCTTATACTCGAGTCTACAACTGGATCCGGCAGTGCTGTTGCCTGTTGGAGGAGGAGGAGGCGAACCAGTCTGCCATCGCCAGCCACCGCTAGCCCTGCTGCTCTTCCCACCCCCTTCCAAGCCCCACAGTCCAGCGGATGGAGCAGCGAAGCCCCGGGGCTTCGCTACTGCTCCCCGCATTTTCTGCACGGGGATCCCTTGGAGAGGGGATTCCAGCCTGCCATCGCCAGCCACCGCTAGCCCTGCCGCTCTTCCCACCCCCTTCCAAGCCCCACAGTCCAGCGGACGGAGCAGAAGCAGCTCCGGGGCTTCGCTGCTCCATCCGCTGGACTGTGGGGCTTGGAAGGGGGTGGGAAGAGCGGCAGGGCTAGCGGTGGCTGGCGATGGCAGGCTGGAATCCCCTCTCCAAGGGATCCCCGTGCAGAAAATGCGGGGAGCAGTAGCGAAGCCCCGGGGCTTCGCTGCTCCATCCGCTGGACTGTGGGGCTTGGAAGGGGGTGGGAAGAGCAGCAGGGCTAGCGGTGGCTGGCGATGGCAGGCTGGTTCGCCTCCTCCTCCTCCAACAGCACTGCCGGATATCCGCCCAACGCTGCGGGGGCGCCAGCAGGAGCTTTGGCGGCTTCACCTCAGCCGCAGCGCTGGGCAGCAAATGTCCTGGTGCTGTTGGAGGAGGAGGAGGCGGTGGCAGCAATAGCACCTGAGGACAGGACAAGAAGCAATGGAAACTTGTCAGAAGGAGACTCAAGCTGGAAATAACGAGAAATCTGACAGTAAGAACAATTAAAATCCTAGGAAAATGTCCTTTCATGAAAAATTACTTTTTCAGTTAACTCTGCCTGACATTAGTTGGGTGAACAGAAATATTAGTTGGCCAATTCTAAAAGGGAGCACCAGAAAGAACTTAAAATATTTTTTAAGAGAGCTGGGTTTTTCATTTATATTATATGTATGAACAGAATTAACACAAATTGCAGATACCAATCAAACATAAAGAAAAAAAGGATGAAATAATGCTCATTTTAAAAAACTCAGTGAAAATAAAAACAATATACCAAGAAGGTGGCATACTGGTTGTGATTTGATCTCTTCGGGGGATCCCGGGGATCCCCTATACAAGTATTTTAATATTGCAGACTTGCAGTATTATAAGTCATACTGATATTATAGAACACTTTAATTAAGCGGGTCCCTTGAATAAACATAACTTTGAGTTTCAAATAACACTGATTTTTATTTTTGAAATTTACCGTAGCTGCTGCATTTCCCACCCTAGGCTTATACTCGAGTCAATAACTTTTCCAGCTTTTTGGGGTAAAATTAGGTGCCTCGGCTTATATTCGGGTCGGCTTATACTCGAGTATATACGGTATGCTAATTGAACAACTCTAAAAGTGAAAACTGAATTTCACACTAGCCCAACCTGTTTAAAATATTCTTGGCCTTACATTATATTATTAGAAATAGTTCAATAATTCTTATATGCTGTCTACTATATCCTCAACTTTTATATTGAGGAATTAGCACTAATAATGATAGGCCCTGGGATACATAAGACATGACTTAATATCATCTCAGCTTAATCTACGTGTGGCAGAAGGAAAAAAATATATTTCTATTTCTGAGCAAATACTTTGATCAGTCTACATTAGCTTTACGTTTTACTTATATTGAACTTTTCTTTCAGTTATGAACCAGAATTGTTTCCTGGTTTAATCTACAGAATGATCAAACCAAGAATTGTATTGCTCATATTTGTTTCTGGAAAGGTAGTTTTAACAGGTAAGCCATATTTGAAATTTCTGTGCACTGACTGTAGCAAACTGAAAAGTACCCAATAAAGATTTCAAATAGCTAATTAACAACAATTAAATGGGATAGTATGCCTTTAAAGACCACTAACAGCTGAACAAAAGCTCTATGAATTTGGTGCACAGGTTTGAATTCCACATTTACAATTTGTTAATGCTTTAAGAAAATTAGAAAACTAGTGATAATGGTAGCTACAGAATCTCTGAACATAGTGGTTAAATATTCTCTTCTTTCCTTTTAGGTGCAAAAGTCAGAGGTGAAATTTATGAAGCATTTGAAAATATTTATCCTATTTTAAAAGGATTCAGAAAAACGACGTAACAGTTCCATGTGTTTATTCATGAAGCTGGAGCACATTTTTAAAGGTATTGATTATGGCACAGCAGTAACACACACATCAGGACTTGGAATCTTTTCCCAGATAGTGCCTCTTTCCCTGTTTTTCACGGGAAGGGAACATATCATTGTGTGTTTCGTCTGCACTAAGTTACTGTGCATTGCTTCACCATGTTCTCACACAAGAAAAACTGAGCTTATTTATATTTCTGGCTCTTAAAATGGCTAATTTTTAAAATCTGAGTGTCTTATGCTGGCAAACTGGTTAAACTGTATTATCCAACATTTAAAACTCTGGGGTTACTTACAGTATTCTTTCAACCGTGGATTTTATAATCAGAAACGTTAATTTTATGCTTTTAGACCTACTTCCACATTCCCTACATTTCCAGTGTTCAGCAGGACAGAAACTTTGCTAGCGAAGACAGATGGCTGTATATATTATTTTGTGAAGCAATTCTAAATGTATAATTACTTGACTAAATAATTTGAATAGTAAAATTTGTGGTCAATCTTTGCTTTTGCTGTTTTAATGTGCTAACTGCATGCATATAGCTAAAATAACTTGATTTTTATAAGATTTTTTATTAACAATCCAGTATTAAAGTAATGTTTTGCCATTTCAGTTATTTTTGTGTTTTTTCTTAATTGTGTCTTAGTTTAAGGTTCTTATCTCCAAGAGGACTTACAGCTACAGAGGAACAATGTGTTAATGATAGAAATAGCTTGTTTCCAATTGATTTTTTCCATTATCCCCCCCCCCCCCCAAAAAAAAAGCAGACCGGGTGCTGTAGTAGAAAGGAAAATGAATTTTGTATCTCCAAAGAGATGTCAATATATCCACCCACACTACTGTATTCCTTTTAGGTTGGGTTGGAGATGGATTTACATACATTTAAGTACCAAAGAAAAAAACATTTCTTCCTCATCCCTCTCCTATAAAGCAACTAGGTGAATTTCAGGTATAATTTCTCTTCACCTTCCTTCCTTTCCCTCCCTCTCTCCTCCTCTTACAATGGCCAAGAAGAGGTTGAGCTATTCAATACCAAAATGACTTTACCTCCATCATTATTTTAGTATGAATTGATCAATAATTTCAATAAAGCATAATGTGTGATTTCAGATCACAGCCAATGAAAGAATGGGGCATACTGTATTCAGAAATATACATAGCAGCTTACTTGCAATTTTTATTGAATTACATTGCAAAGTATCATGGAAACTTTGAACTCAAAAGTAAAGCTTCCTGTTTGCACTTCGAGACTCATCCCATTGGTTTCTTTCCACTGCAATGACAATTATCCATTATTCATTTTGTCACTTGTCAGCTACAAGCCAACCAATTTCATAATGAAAACAACAGGATGAATGTGAAAATTCTAGACTCTTGAATAAGTGGATGTCTTCTCACATATGAACAGCATATTCCAGCCAACATACTGTACTGAAGAGTATTATTTTTAAAAAATTGCTTGCTTTGCTTTTTCCCAACCTATATGTTTCCAAGATGCTAATCTTTTATTTCCATTTCTCATCAAAGAAACTAAAGAATCAGTTCCTGGATTGGATGATCTCACTATAGTGTTCCATAGTTATATAATGGAATAAACTATGAATTCCATATTTCAAATTTCATTCCATACCTGATTTTGCCAAAGCTTTCCTGGTTTGTAAAATTAAATTTCCAAGTAAGTAGTCCTTTGAAACAAACTATTATTTATTGAATTTATATTGCCGCCTATTCGCCCATGGTGACTCACGGCAGCTTACAGAATATAAGACCACATTTAAAGCAATCAAAATAATCAAATAAATTAATATAGTACAATGTAACAAAATCACTCCCCCTCCCCCGTGACAGTAAATCACACGAGCCATTTAATGGGCTCCATCCCACTCCCCAGGCCCACTGGCAGAATGAGGTCTTCAGCGCACTTCGGAAGAGTATTAGAGTGGGGAGCATTCTAATCTCTGGGGGAATGATGTTCCAGAGAGAAGGAGTAACCACAGAGAAGACCCTTCTTCTGGGTCCCACCAGGTGTATTTCCCTCGAGAATGGGAACCGCAACTTTCCCTGTCTCCCCGCTCTGATGGTACAGGTACATGTGACCAGCAGAGATGGTCCCTCAGATAACTTGGTCCCAAGCCATGGTTATTACCATTACTTACGTTCTACTTCAGGATATAAATTATTCTAAGGTGGCATCCAAAATGAGCACAATGAAAAATAAGTTGACGAGGATCTCTCCCACAATGCAACTGATGGTTAATGGTTATGGGACAGGAGCAAATTCACCCAAAGCAAATTCTGACAGGCCCTTAAGATCCTTCACTAAGGGTGGCAGTGGGAATGGTCTCAGGGATGAATAGAGGAAAATAAACAGTGGAAACAACAATTCATTTCTCACCTGAGCCTTTATTATAATGAATGTATCACCACATCATGTCTCTTATGATTTTTTTTTCACTTCAAAGTTTTAGTAAAATAGCAATAGCAGTAGCAGTAGACTTATATACCGCTTCATAGTGCTTTCAGCCCTCTCTAAGCGGTTTACAGAGAGTCAGCATATTGCCCCCAACAATCTGGGTCCTCATTTTACCCACCTCGGAAGGATGGAGGGCTGAGTCAACCCTGAGCCGGTGAGATTTGAACCGCTGAACTGCTGATCTAGCAGTAGCCTGCAGTGCTGCATTTAACCACTGCACCACCTCGGCTCTTATAATAATCACCTCTCTAGTCTCATGGTGATCATTGTTATCAGCTTGAATATAAAAAGTAAGAAAAAATTATGATATGGAAGAAAACTATCTCGCTGCTTAAGCTTTGCAGAAATTAAACAGAATTGGAAATGTCCTGCTTCCAGATGAACTCTTCAGCATAGTGGTTTCCTAGATCACAATTCACAGTACATGTGTAGATAGCCAGTGTCCCCCAGTCAATGCTTTCTCCAAGACTGTCGACATTTAAGTGAGCTAGAAGCTGTGGCATCACCTTAAACAGACAAAATACTTTAAGTGAGCTTTTAAAACTAAGTGGTCAAATCACTTTAATCTATAACCATATTATTCTATTATCAATTTTTTGAAATATCCAAGAGAAAAGTAGATAAACAAAGAAATTGTGTTAAAAAGAAGCTTTATGGCCTTTTATGTGCAATCCTGCCAAACATCCATACCTGGAATTCAAATACTCTTTTACTACCACACTGACAGTTGGGAATATCTGTGTCCTGAGGAATATTTAACCCTGATATCCAGATGGGCCCTTCTCCATTTCTGCAGTATCTGATAATCTGAAATTCAAGAAGAATCAGAATTGAAAATAGAATTATGTAGATTTTGTAGGAGTATATATCATGTGAACTAAGAAATTCTTCTCTTTTTCAATTGACAGAAGTATCTTGTATTAAATACTGATTTCTATGTATCATGTATTTACTTAAGTTGCAGGATTGTATGAAACATGCTTCCACTAAAGTGATTATCATCTTGGTAATTTCCCCCAAAACCTGTTCTAGTTTCTAAGCCACTGTAAAGGGTTAATAAGTACATCACCATCTTGCATTCTATCCTTCTATGTGCAAAGCTTAACAATCATGAATATGGAACATCTGCTATTAACTATAAGCCATATTTTGAAGCTCAAGCTTTTGGGTTTTCAAATCCCAATTTGGCAAATGGAAATGACAACCAGTCCAAGATTGCATGATTCACATCATTTCCTTTCTTGATTAAGGCATAGTTGAAAGATGAGACATAATATGCACACATTTGTTAATATGTTAGTATGTTGTGGCCTTTGTCTTACTAGCATTTCCATGGAGAACAGTACTAATGGCTCAATTTCCAACATTCAACTCTTTTAAATTTCATTTAATTTGTTGCTAGTCTCCATCTAAACGTTTTGGTAGCACAAAGTACGAAATTAATTCAAAGTGACAAAATTCTGGGCTGGATTATTCATATCCCATTTCCATAGTAATATATCAGTATATCGCATTAATGGACATGAACAATACATTTAAAATACCTGTTCTGGTTCCAAAGATATTCTTTCTTTGAATATTTGAAAAATTTTATCTTCTGGAGTTTCATGTTTTGCCATCATCTCTAAGGACATCTCTTCTAATAATTCAGAAGCTTCATCTGGGGGAAAAATAACAGTATTTAAGTTGTAACGCTGAAATATTGTAAAAAATGTTTTTGGCTGAGTCTGTCAGGGATGAGTCAGTATTCATGAAATTTGATTTTTAAAAAGCTCATAAACAATGAAAAATATTGTGTCCATCTTAGAAGCCTGCAAAAAAGAAGAGAAAATGAGATCTGCATTGCGCAGAGCAAAACTGAAAATTGATGTTGCAAGTGTTTTCTCTTTTCATCTGAACTGGGATAGAAGAATTTGGTGGTGCTTTTTAAAACCAATGCTAAATCCACCTTATAGCTTCTATTATCGTGGTATGTACTTTCAATGTCAAAATGAGAGGAAAATGAACCAGATGTTTTTTAGCAATTACACTTCAATACAGTTCTGACACAACATACTTATATGTCTGAGGCTAACTCTTAACTTTTAAGCAAACTCTAAGTAATTTTTTTTAAAAAACTCATCATTTGATCTGAAAGACAGATTTATACATTCTTTAAGATATACTTCAGTTTAAAATAAAAATTTACAGTATTGAAACATGGACTCATTCATATTTCTCACTAGATTTACCTGTTGTGTCATCATTTTTCTCTAAATCTTCCTGCTCTGTGTCATTGACAGCAACAGAATCCAACTCCTCATGTTCTCTTACAATTTCATACTCGGGGAACAGAAATTTATGATCCGGAATTACATCTTCTATAAAACAAAAAGCCAATAAAGAAAATGAAGAAAGTCTTCATTTACTTTCTCCTAGATTTTATTATACATTTGTCAGAGGTGGAGAAAAGGCAAAATTTTTCCAGAAAACCCCATTCTCTACTTACAATGATATTGACCATATACTATGGCTTTATTTTAACTGTACATATATAGCCTTAAACAAATAAAGAAAATTAAAATGGATTTTTTCCCACAAATCTATTCCACTCCCTCTCTCAGCTACTTTATGGGCTTTCACTTATGGGCTCACTTGTATGGCAGGGAAGTTAATGAGAACAGGGGAAAATAATTTGATCCTAGCATGTTTCTCAAGCTCTCCTTGCTGGCATCTAATCTGTTCTCCAAAAATGACAATCCTTTCCACCAAATAGTTTGTTTTTCAGTTCTCTCTGAGTTCTGCTAATTCCAGTTGGGTTTCCTTCTCCCTGACATGTAAAGAATTGTCAATCCACACCAAGTTCAACAATATCATCCTCAGGGGTGGTATTGACTTACCGGTTCAGAAATGTGAGCACGCATGTGCTTCACTTGCATGCGCCACCTACGTGCATAGTCTTCCGTGATGAGCCTTTGGTGAAAAAAGGGCCTAAATGGGATGGCATAGAGCTGGGGCAAGTGGGTGCAGCCACCCACGATTTCCGTTAGCAGTTCAGGAGAACCAATCCAATACCACCTCTGATCATTCTCCTCTACTCAATATTTCTGCTCTGATTAGAATTAGGAAACAGATGTTTTAATTAAGCATGTTTCTTGGTGCCTGTGGTGGTGGTAGGAAATCCTTTAACTTTGAGACCACTGCATTATTTCACATACATTAGGGCAACTTTTCCTGACACAAATATGTCTTTGTGAGGTTGTGCAACAAATCTCAAAATTACTAGACAGCAAATATGGTTTACATTCAGAATTGTACTAAGCCAAATGTTTATTTGCCTTTGATGTGGTATATATGACCCTTGTATCTTAAAAATAATGACTTCTGGCCTAGAATTATGTGTCAGCCAAGTCCAGAGAGCCAAATCAAGTAACCCTTAAAAAAGCCCCATAGTATGCCTATTTAATTGAACAATAGATTTATGTTTTAAAGATTGAGGATTCTTCCAAAAAGCTTCAAAACAAACTACCATTTTGGCTAAAGCTCCCAAATGAACAAAGGGCATAATTGGGCAGCAGCAAATAGGACCTATAGCATGGCAGGGCCAACTGGAGTTGACAATGCTAACCCTAGCATTTTTGCTTTTTTTAAAAAAATAAACAAGTTAAAGAAAATAATATTTATAAAACCACAGCTAAGCCATTAACTAGGCATGTAGATAACTGTGTTCCTTATTTTTCCACTAGAAGTCTTTTTTTTTAAAGACCATGGTGCTTCTTCTAAGAAAGATACCAATAGAGAACATTAAAAGGACATTGCCATAAAACATTATTAATCACGTCCAATTTTTTGGTGCTAGTAACATAGAAAATAAACTCTCTTATAACTAGAGTGCTAATGCACACAAATCAAAAGACTATATGTTCCAACATACATTCTTATATTTATTTTATTTTGGTGCGCTCTTATTGTTCAAGGGTATCTCTAGCTACCTACCAGGCTGCAAACATGATACCTTATGTCCTGCTTTCCAGTCTTTGATCTGATGGTCTTTGCTACAATAATGAGCCTTATGACATTTGGAACATGTGCTGGGTCCCAAGCAACCACAAACTCTGCAAAGCATAGCTCCGCATTTTAGCTGCAGATTCACAGAAGGTAACTCTTCCAAAGGTGGCTCTTCAGGTGGTGGATTATAAGAGTAAGTATCATTCTTTCTTGGAAGCTGATTCCTAAAAACTTAAGTGAGAAAAAAATATTATCTAACAGAAATACACATGACATACTACTTTTATGTAATTCTAGTTTAATCTCTTCCCACGCCAAAACAATACATGAGGATGTCCTGGAATTAACCTTTGCGTATTCTATTTAATTCTTGAAGGCTCTATATAAAAAATGTTGTCCAGAATATGGAATAATAGGCAGCATATAAATGAGATGTTTTGCCACACTAATAGAAATAAATAATATTTATTTCATTCACTTCCTTGCTACATTTTTACGTAATGCTTTGTGTTGCCCTGAAACTTCTGTCTCCCATCTTCCTCTAGTCAAAGCCAGAATCATCTTTAGTACTTCCTTTTGGCAAGGCCATGCAGAAGGCGAGATCTGTAGAATGGATGGTGAAAACCTGGGGAGAGCCAACTGAATGAGCAAAACCGCATTCTTTGAGGGGCTGGCCAAAATTTTTGGTAAATAATAAAAAAAAGCAGGTTGTGTATGCTCCACTGCTTAAGAAAGCTTGGGCAGTTCACAGAACATGTGATCATGTTCCTTTATGAACTGCCAACCTAGCAGTGTGAAAGCAATTAAAAATGCAAGTAGAAAAATAGGGATCACCTTTGGTGGGAAGGTAACAGTGTTCCATGCACCTTTGGTGTTTAGTCATGCTGGCCACATGACCCCAGAGATGTCTTTGGACAGCGCTGGCTCTTCGGCTTTGAAACAGAGATGAGCACCACCCGCTAGAGTTGGGAACGACTAGCACATATGTGCGAGGGGAACCTTTACCTTATGTACAGTGTAGTTATTTCAAGGCAACAGGTTTATGGGTGCTTAAATAACATAACGTTATAATGTGGTATCTTAATACCACAAACTGTGTCCTGTTCCAGACAATTCACTATTGTCCACTATTAATCACTATTGTCCACTATTAATCTCCAAGCAGAAGAAAGTGAGTCCCCAACTTGTGGGTGCTCCAACAATGGAGATTTCAAAGAGGTTGTTGAATCACTATCTGTCTGAAACGGTAGTTTCCTACTTGCACTACAAGATTGAAGAAGACAGAAGATACAAGTTAGACTAGAAGACCTCTGAGGTCCCATCCAAACGCTGTTATCCTGTACAGTATTCTGAGAACAGGCTTACCAAAACCAAAACCGTCTTTTTGCATCTTGAAACCTAACATTATTTTATTACCACCTATTTACAAGCCACTTCCTCAGACGGGCAGCTGTTTCCTTCTCAGGAGGTAGCCCGCTGCACAGTCCCTGGGGATGTTAAGCTACTCCCAAATGAACAAACAGAAGATGCTTCGACTACACACACACACACACACACACACACACACACACACACGCAAGCACGCACGCGCGTGGAACGCTCGAGCTGTGTCGTCGCAACCGAGGGTTGCGCCCCCGACTCTTTCTCGGGTGGGACTCTTGCAAAGGATGATCCACCCACGTGCAGCGCCCCCTCACCTTTCAGACTGCCCGGGGCTGGGCCGGCGGGGCGGTAGCAAGAAGGCTGGCGGCAGCCGAAGAGGAAGAGGCTCCTGTGGAAGGCCTCAAGACGCTCTTGCACCGGCGCGTAGAGCTGCAAGAGGAACGCGCACGGCTGCCCGCATACCCCGCACCGAAGCTCGGAGGGTCCCGGCAAGCCGGCCTCGCCCAGCCAAGCAGGCCTGCCCCCGACTTTGCAAGGAAACTGGTCACTGCGCAGCCGCCAAGGTGCCGCTTCTTCCACGAAGCCCAACTCGACTTGGTGCGAGCACATTTTCTTTCTTTTTTTTAAGCACTCGGCGGCAGCCGCCTCCAGAAGCGGCGGAAAATGTCAGCAGCCAGGCAACTTTGCGACGAGAGAAGCGAGCGCCTCTAGCGGGGCGGCGGCTTCTCTATCCCGGTGCACTTCGCAGTCGGTTCCCACTTCACCACACAGCAAGTGTGGGCAACGCTGACAATTTTACGGCCTGTGGACTTCAAGTCCCAGAATTCCTGATCTTGGCTTGGCTCAGGAATTCTGGGACTTGAAGTCCACGGGGTCAAAATGGCCATAGTGGCTCATTCCTGGTATAGAGAAAGGGTCCGCTTTCTGCCGAGCGGTTTCCGAATGAAAACTGAAGGACAAAGCTTGTCCCATGGATCGGACTTGTGAATCGCGCAATCAGTTCGATACAGGGACTTTTGCTTTTCTGATGCTCTCTTCCAACTCGGGTAGAGTAGCAGATATTGGAGGGAAAGGAAGACGGTCTTTTCGCTGCGAGATCAAATTGTCTTCCGTTCATGCAGACTGGATTCTTGCTGCGTCTTGGGGCAGTTTTTAGGATCATGATGGGGAAGCTAGTTGGGTAATGAAAAGTCTGCAAGAAAACAACCAAGCTCAGAGGGCACCAAAGACCCCGCAGTTTTTAGGATCATCCTTACACCGACTGTGTGATTTAATCAGTGTGATTTCTTTTTTGCAGTTCTATTTATATCCCCATCTTTTTAAAACAACAGGAGAGCTCAGATAGGAGAGCTGTGTTAGTCAGAGGTACCTCCACCCCCCAAAACAGGGATAAGCACTTTTTACTATAGTAAAAGGCTTTCATGAGTTACGGTTCACTTCATCAGACAGTTGCTTGAGTCATAAAAAAAATTACCAGAGTCCTTAAAATATATGTATATAGTTTTAAATTCCTGAGTGTAGGTGTTGCCCTCTGTAGGTGTGGGAAATAAGAATAGTACAGGTGGCCATTTATTTTTCTTTTGCGTAGAAAGTAAAATAATGTTTATTTGTCTTTCAAATAAAGTGAGGCTAAAAGAAAGTTGTTCCAAGATAAGCAGCAATTCAGAGGCAGGAGCCTGGCTGGCCACTTTTACATCACATTTGTTATCAGTTGAAGAGCGAGGTATTGATGCCTGCAGATGTGCCCTGTCCAGTCTTCAGTATTTCAAACCTGATTCTATGAAAGCTTCACTGTAATTCTATGTCGATTTTAAATTGTTTATGAGGAATGGAGTGATAACTGGGGAACTGAAACAGCATAGAACTTTTTGGATTTGCAGTATTTTTTCATAAAGGACCTGGAATGTGCTACTTTTTTCTTTTTACAATATTTAATATTCTGTTTACTCAAACTTATAGTGTGGGGGTCTTTGGTGATCTCTGAACTTGTTTGTTTTCTTGCAGAGATTTCATTACCAACTGGGCAACATCAGTGCTAGAAGAGATTGAGGTTTGCACTGTTTATATATATGTGACCTGCGCTGACAGTGTTGATGGGATTGTTTTTGGTGGTTCCTTGATTAAGCTGTTTAGTTTGATTTTTGTGTATGTTGGTATTTCCTTGCTTAGGGTATTGTTTACTGCTTGATTGTGATCTGGTTTTGGTGTTAATTGCTGCTAAGGTGGTGTTGTGGTTTTTTTTTCCCTCTTTGATTCTCTGTTTTGAATGATATGTAGATGTTGTTTATCTTTATGTGCCTGTTGATGAGTGCCAGGCATCCAGGAAGTTTGGTATTTTGGGACCTAATTTAGTCTAGAATTGAAACTATGGTGAAGTCTGTCCATGTCTTGTGCAATTAAGGAGTTTTCATCATGTGTTCTGCCACTTGGTGGTCATAGATGTGCTCTGCTAATTTATCTTACATAAAGGCTGTAATTGCTCTTATATTGTATGTTGTAGATGACCCCTGTTTTTATTTCTGAAGCTATTAGATCTTTTGGTTTACTTAAGATATTTTAGGGGCTTTAGTTGATGTGTGTGCTACGGTGATGTCCTGTGGTTGTAATACTCTGTGGGTTGTTTCTGAGACATTTTTAATGTATGGCAAAGCTTTTCACAGCTTGTGTTAGTTGTGCTGTAGTGGGCTAAGTGGTCAAGCATGTTTTGATAAAATGTGTATCTATTTTGTTTGAAGGTGTTGGTATAGATGATGTTTCCTTTTTTTTTTTTTTTTTTTTTTTTTTTGATGTCCAGGGTCGCTGGAGTATTTATGCTTGTCTAAACTTGTGGGAGGTTGGATTGTTATTTTCTAGTGGAGCACTTGCTTAGTGTGGTTGGTTTTATGATAGACATGTTTCTAATTTGCCATCATTGCTGATAATAATATTCAGGAATGGCAGTGCATTGTTTTCTTCTTCCTTTATAAATTTTAGTCCTTTGAAGATGTTGCTGATAGCTTCATGTGTCTTCTCTAGTTGTTCCTTTTTTTACGACAAAGGTGTCATCACATACCAGATCCATACTTTGGGTTATATGTGGAACCTATAATTCTATAATTGGCTATAGTTTCTAGGTGTTGGACTATGGTTTCTGCTATAAGTCCAGAGAATGATGATGCTACGGGTATTTCTTCTGATTTGTTGGTATAGTTATTTGTCAAGTTGAAGGTACCATATTTTTTGGAGTATAAGACACACCTTTTTCCCCCCTAAAAGAGGGTGGAAATTTGGGTGCATCTTATACTCCTAATGTAGCTTTTTGGAAGCTTTTTTCAGCCGTAATGAGGTGCTAACAAGTGAAGCTCCCTTTCAGGCATTAGGACTGGAAAAAAAAATTGCCTTAAGAGGTACTTCTTTTGTCCAGTTTCTAGTTTTGGGAGATAATCCTCTCAAGGGCAAGACAGATAGTTCCTTTGGCTATGTGATTTCTATTCTTTTGGGAATAATCCCTTTAAGGGCAAGGCAGGGATTTTTCCGATGGCTATCTGAGTTTTCTCAATGGTTTCCTTCAGGCAAGCACTGGGCTGGTTTGTTGATTCATGTTTGTTACATTTCAAGTGTTTGAATGCTTTTGGCTGAATGCCCAGATCTAGTTGAGATCCCTCCCCTTCCCAGCTGCTGGGGAAAGAAAAGAATGGCAAAAAGTATCATTTTATTATACTACTAGCTGTACCCAGCTACGTGTTGCTGTGGCCCAGTCTGGTTAATTGGAAAAGAAAGAAAAAAGAAAGCGCAAGTTTCTAGTATGTTTAATTTCACAGTGCTTTAGGGTATACAATACTTTTTGGTGGTCCATTGTCTCTGCAGATATAGAGATTGTCTGGTTTGTGGACTCTAGAACACGCAACATATAATTGTCCATGTGAGAAACAATTTCCATTTGCTGGAAAGACGTTGGACCGGGCACATTTACCAAAGGCATGCGAAGAAAGAAACATTCCCAGGGTGGTTCCCTCCGTGCAGGGTCATGCTGTTGCCAGCAGCGGCAAGGTTCGTGAGGGTCTTGCCCACCTGGCAGGCCCTGCCACTCGCTGCACCGGCCACGGCTCCCTGGCAGAGGCGGCCCCCGCCTGGAAGTGAGCCACGGTGGCCCCTGCAAGCTGCCATAGAGGACGCTCCCATAGGCCCCGGCATGGCACCCTCCAAGCTCCCTGCGAACAGGCAGCCTCCGGAACGACGGGCTGGATGGGGCCGCTCCGGACATGGGCGGGGGGACCCCAGCATGAGAGGGAGGCTGGGGATGACCCCTGTGGGCGTAGTGGGGCGGTGATTGGGCGCTGCCATTGGTCAGGCCTCGGGGCTGCTGGGCGGTGCGAGGCTGGTTGGGGGAGACGGCGCCGGGACTGTCGGCCTCGTGGAAGTTGTTGAACGTCTCCTCGGAGGAGCTGCGCTCGGGCTCCCTGAAGTCGGTGGCCTGGGAGAGCGAGATGTCCAGGATCTCGGAGGAGGAGAAGTCCTCGGTGTGCGACTCGTCCAGGTCATCGTAGCTCTCCGTGTCTTCAGCAATGCTGTTCTTGGATCTGAGGCTGGCCAAGATCAGTGCTGGGGTCACGTAAGAGCCGAGGTGTCGCAGTGGTTAGAGTGCATTATACTGCAGCCACTTCAGCTGACTGTTAGCTGCACTTCTGCGGTTCAAATCTCACCGGCTCAGGGTTGACTCAGCCTTCCATCCTTCCGAGGTGGGTAAAATGAGGACCCAGACTGTGGGGGCAATATGCTGACTCTGTAACCACTTAGAGAGGGCTGAAAGCCCTATGAAGCGGTATATAAGTCTAACTGCTATTGCTATCTGGAAGCTGCTCTTCTTCTTCAACTGGGTGCCTGCCAAACCCCCAACACCTCCTCCTCCCTGTGAGAGCAGCGCCAGGCTCTGCGGCGGAGGTCTCTGGGAGGGCAGGAGGAGACCAAGGTGGAGGAGGAGGCCGGAGGAGGCAGCGTCGGGCTGTGCCAGCAGGCCGGGCGGGAAGTCCTCCAAGCTGGCACCGCTGCTGCTGCTGGCCCACCGAGGCAGCATCGCGGGCTGTGCCATCTTCTTCCTCTCTCACGCCTCCGCCGCTGAAGCTACTCCTGCACTAGGCCCAGCCCAGCCGGGCTGAGGACGGGAGGAGGTGGCCACCGCCTCCAACCCAGCTTCCCTCAGCAGCAGCAGCAGCGAGGGGAGGCATCTGGCGTCCCCTGAGGAGCAGGCCGAGGAGGGGGAAGGAGCCGCCCCTGGAGATGCAGACGCAAGGCAGCCCCCTCCTGCCGCGGCCCCATCCAGAGATGTTGCCGCTGCAGCCGCCGTCTCATGGGGCATCCAGTGGCTGCCCCAGCCCCACTGCGCCTCAGGCTGACACCGCCACCGCTGCCCCATCGGAGCCACCTTGGCAAGGCCATAGCTCCTCTTGGTGGAAATGGCCGAAGCTCGTCGGAGGAGGGGCGGAAAAGGGAAAGGGTGCAGCCGGAGCCCAGCCACACATATAAAGGGACCATCAGGACGAAGCTGGAGAGAGGCCGAACTCTTCCGAATATACTATACTCACGAAATGAACGCTATGGTAAACGACACAGCTCAATTCCAACACAATGTCACACGAAATCAATGAAAATAAATCAAAATCTATGAAAATTCAATATAACAATGCTATGGGAAACATTGAAATGGAATCGTGAAATATTTAGTATAGCGTGTGTTGCTTTTACGTCCAACAGATGGCACTGGTTTTCAAAAAAGCATGTTTTTACCTATCACAGGTGTGACATCTACTGTATATACTCGAGTATAAGCCTAGTTTTTCAGCCCACTTTTTGGGCTGAAAAAAGCCGCCTCGGCTTATACTCGAGTCAGTGAAAAATTTGCCCGAAATGGAGGAGAAAAAGGGGCGGGGCCATGCCGCTGGGTGACACTCGTGAATGGCCCAGTGCCCCTGTGAGTTTCTCCTCCCTCTGTGTCAGTTTGCCGCGCAGCGCGCACCGCACCATCCCCCCTCCTCACGTTCTAATGTAATGCAGGGCTGTCTTACGATTCCCCTTCCTCCCCCTCCTGCCGCTCTGCAACGATGTCCCACCTCCTCCTTGTTATGGCAAGCAGCCACATAGCGATGTCCCACCTCCTCTGGTACAGTGATCCAATGATAGGAATCACTGTGCCGTGTGTCATAGGAGGCGGGACATCGCTCCCGCGGCTGCACGGGACATCATCATCACAGCGGGACATCAGCATCATGAGGTGAGTGAAGTATTTCATTGAATACACCGCTAGTTTACTGTTTTTCTTTGAAATAAATATTCAAAAACATTATTGGTATCTATTTTTATTTTTGAAATTTACCGGTAGCTGCTGCATTTCCCACCCTAGGCTTATACTCGAGTCAATAACTTTTCCAGTTTTTTGTGGTAAAATTAGGTGCCTCGGCTTATATTCGGGTCGGCCTATACTCGAGTATATACGGTATATAATATAGGTATATAAAAACATGTGCGTATTCGAATGCAATGTTGTGTCAAAATTTCAAAGCAATCGGTGAAGAACTTTCGGAGATTTAAGATTTGAACAAGTGGACATTTACATTTTTATTTATATAGATTATGTTTGCTTACTTTTCTGGTGCTATGGGAATAAAAATGAATACCTGGTAGACGGAAATTTCCCCCCCGAAAAACTAAGTTGTCTTATACTCCGAAAAATACAGTAGATGGTAAAGCAAAAGCTGATGAGGTCCCTGATTCTGGGTATTTCAATCTTAGTGTATTTTTGGTTATGTCAGTTGTATTATATAGTAGTTCTGCCATGGATTCTTTCACTAATTCTGGATCTATGGATATAGAGTGTGGTGACATTGAATGAAAGCATGACCTCATCTTCTTCAAATATCAGATTTTAGGAATTTTTTTAGAGACATTGTAATGGGGAGTTGATAGAATATTTGCTCCTAATAGCAAGGAAAGGGGGAAAAATGCCATGCACATTTAAGACTGTGTGCGACAACCGAGAACAGCAAGTAGCACACATGCCTTCTGTGTTAGTTTTTAATATTCCAAGAGTTGCAAATACCACTTTTTTAAAAATCAGTTACATCATTAACATTTTGTGGGTATTAATTTCCATGAAACAGATTAATCTTTCATAAATACAATGGCAATCATCGTTTTCTTTAAATATTGCTTTCAACGTTATATAACCTTAGCTTACTTTTTTTTCACAACCACAAAACAACCATAGAAAAGCAATCAGCTTGTTATCATGACAAACATTTCAGATATTACCTTACTATTCAAATATTAATATCTGGATGGAAGAAGGAGTCAGGTGATATTCACTGCAGGGAACTTGAACGTACAAAGACTCCTAAGCATTAATGCTGATAAAGTTCCTCAAGTGATGGTGTAAACAGTTTGACTTCTGGAATTCTTCTCCACCACTGTGTAACAAAACATGTCAAGATGGAAAAGGTATTTTGTAGTCTTCCTCACTGTGTGCCTCATTTCCAGCCAGGCTCCAAGGTTAACAGTGTACATAAAGGCAAATCATTGTAGCCTTCTTCAATTAAAGCCTTGCAGTCATTGAGTTCCTTACAGGTATCCTAGATTCTAAAAAAAAGAAGGAATACAGTGTGCCAACAGTTTTGAACAGAGAGAAGAAAAGATCTCAAGAAACATTCCAAATAGTGCACATTGTTAAGTATGCAACAGAGAGAGAGAGAGAGAGAAATATTTAATGAACTGAAACTAATTGTCAGAAGTGGTGATATTTTAGTATCCATAAAAGTAACTGTTTTTTATAGTCTGATAAATCATGGGGAGTCACAAATAATCATGAACAAATAAACTTTTGTCTAGGAGAATGTATTTTCTTTACTGTTGTCTTGAATTATTTCTATTAATAATGGTAGAATTATTAACATCATTGAAACCACAATAGAGCTCCAATTCCATTTCATTGCAACAAATAAAACAGATTATATTAATACTGTACTTTGAGAAATGTAAAAATACTAAAATATAATACCTTCTGATTTCTGCTTTAAAAACATAAGAGGTTTACATAAGTTCCCTTATTCTATAGGATCAAATATTAATTCAGTGTGAATAGAGTATAATAAAAAGCTAACTTTTACTGAACCAAAAAGTTAGTTCATCTAACTTAGTACTCTGCCCGCACTAATAGGAAGTAGATTTCCAAGATTTTAATTGATTTTTTCCAGTTGAGATAAAAGCTTACAATTAAAAAAAAAATACATTCATAGAATGTAAATCCTCTAAAGCCATAGAGACCTTAAAGTTCCTCCAGAATTTCTAAAACTCTTGATCACTGCTAAGGTCATTAGCATGTATTGTTATCCATTACTACCATTAGCAAGTCTATGAATTGTTTACTTGTTTTGTCATGGAAGCCAAATAATATAAAAATGGAATCATTTATCCAGACAAATTTTGAATTGCTATAAGTAGTCAATGTAGCCAGAGAGGAAGTTTAGCCCACACAATTGTCTCTCTTAAGAAAAAGGCTAACTTTAGACTGCTCTTAAATTTCTATAACAGAAGCCCCAGTTCCTCATTATCTTGTCTATTTATTAGAATCAAAGCAATCAAGCAGCTAAAGATGTACATACAGTATATGAAATTCATGTCTTAGCTCAAGCAGATAAAAATGTAGGCAGAGAAATCTGAGTCAACACATTGCTTTTGACTATTAATTTGTTTTATAAAGCTTGCTTTATTAGTTTTAAAAATATTTTTCTCCCTAAAATCATTCCAAAAGGATAAATCATTCCTTGTAATTTAAGGATATTTTACAAGTTCCTACGTTCCTTAGGAATGGTAAGTTGCTATACGAAAAAGTACTACAAGAAACAGCTTTGTCAATATGGATAATACATCTCCTTACAATACCCAATTGCCTTCTGCCACATTCAATCTGGCATGCCAGGCTACCATAGGAACCCATTAAAGAAATATTTTTCCCTGCTTTCTGCCATGAACTCGACAAATGGTAGTAGTAGGTTTATTACATTTAAAAACTCCAGCACAAATAGAGCAAATAAGCCATTTGATGAAATTTCTCCACCCCAACGTCTCTATAATTCAGTATCTCCTGCTGCATCCATTTTCAAATCATATTAACATTTCTAACTTCTAGTGTGTTTTTTTCATCAACAGCAAAACAATTTTAAAAAATTAGACATAATAATATATCAACAATATTATCTTAGGTCATAGTTCCCGTTTCCAGGTTCCTATATATCAGTTATGCAGCACTTATCAGGTCTTAACATAAGATCATCCCTAATTATAGGAACACATGCAGAATACAAAGGAGGTTTTGTTTTGATAAAATTCCACCCATCATCTAATTGACAGGAAATAAAAAACCTGGAAGGACAAACTAATGTAATAACGTGAATAGTTATTGAATAGGTGAATAGGTCTGTGGCTATACACAAGTAAGAATGTTGGACATTGGCAATTGCCAACAAGGTGTTCCACCCTAATTTATGGGAATGACATGATAACAATTCAGTTAAAACTGGTTTTATTTGCATGGAATTAAATGAACAATCTATATAAACAGAGTGATGCAATGAAAGGCAGGAAGATTTATAATTTATTCAGATACACACTTACCAAACATTCCTGCAGTCTTAGCCAGGGATTCTTTATTTACTCTGAAAGTGAATCCATCGATCCTGGGGGTAGAAGTGAGAAGGGAAAGAGAAACAATTTGAATGAGGTTCTGTAATATCCAATCTTTATTGGGGGGGGGAAAGGGACTATGAATTCTCTATTCTGAGCATGTAACAACATTAAACTTATTAATCATGCCAACAGTGCAAAAATTTCCAGACATTAAATGCTGAAGTACATCATTTAGCACATTGATAGAGCTGGCAGTGCTTCTTACTGTTTCAAACTTACACCTTTATTGTCTTTTTAAAAGAAAAGTAACAACTGTAACTGTTCATTTTAATCTGGGGGATAGTTGTTAATTTATTATCTAAAAAAACAAATAGCACATAAAAAACATTTATCTTCTAAACTATTTTATGATATCATCAGAATCCGTGCCACACTTGTTGGTATGGTTCAGGTCAAGTATTGATGTTGTCATTAGTTTAACTATGCAAAATAATTAGATCAATGTATTTTATTTCTCTATTCAATTTTATTTTTTATTACATGTTTATGACTCCTGTTTTCCATATGAAGTGGTTCTGGGTAGCTTACAACTTATAAACATCATACACTAGAAACTTTGAAGAGCAGCAGATTTTATTATAAGGCATATGCTAATGCCATATAATAACAATTGTTAGTCTTAAAAATGAAATAAGATGTTTTGTGTCACCATAGATTAATATAACTTTTCTACAATACTTGCTTCAGGTATGCCTTTGGCCGCAATACTTTGTAAATAAAGCTCAGCCTGTAGAAGGTATTAAGCAATTAATTCACCATAGGCAACATTTGCTATCTGATTTAAGGGTTTGGAATACCCTAATCGTTGTTCAGGTCATTTTGATATTGCCTGCCAAGGCAATATTGCTCCAAACTCTATGGGGAATAAATACAGCAAGTCTGAATTTTGTCCTTCATGTCATCATTATATATCTGTCAAATAATGGACATCTGATCTCATACCGTGAGTCATACAATACATATTGGAGTGTTTGCTCTGGCTTTCAAATTAGGACCACTGAAGAGAGTTGTCACTTTTCCTGATATGGAATTCCCAGATGCTCTACTACATCTGGTATTCCAGATTGTGGTAGCAACAGTAGTGGTAGAGTTTGCAGGAACTTTCCAGCAGTTCTCTTAAATATTTCAGTTTCAATCCAATCTATTAGATGTGTAACCATACTTATAGGTACAAGAACACCAGCTTCTACACCATGCTTACTCCTACATACCCAAGTCCTAAGAAGGCATATTCTTATGGATGTTGCCATGGTTTTGCCTTTAGTGCCAAAAATGGTTGTCTTTTTTTCCCCATTATACAAACCAGGCTATGGGACAATTGGCCAGAAGAAGTAAGCCCCTCCTTACTGCAGTTTAAGATGGGGCGTAAAACCTAATTCACACAATCTTTTAATGGTTTATTGGAAATTTTATATTTTTTTTATTAAAATTTGAATAATCATTTTCATGGGTACTTGATTGTACATTACACACTCTGGCTCTCAAAGGGATCAAATTAATATAAATCTTTAGAAAAAAACATATACAAACTTGCTAGTTAATCTTCTTTGTGGTCAGTATATGGTACTGTCAAATATAATGTCTCCAAAACTGGGTGGAAAATGAGAACAAGACAAGGAAAGATCCCTTCATGGGCAAAAAAAAAATGCTCATGATTTTAGCTACAGCTCTAGGGAACTTGGGCAAGGACCATACTAGAGTTCTAGATATATACTCACGTTTTCATTCTGGTCACCATGCCTAGTCGCACAAAAGCAGCCAAACCATTTTTCTGCATATCCGAAGACAGGACCTCATAACACTGAGTGCTCCCTAAACAGGAGGAATGGGGACAATGAAAAATGCTGTCCTTCTATTTAAGAGCTAACATCAGTATAGCATTGTAATGTCCAAATCCCACACCTGTCTCCAGAAGCTGGGAAGCAAGGCTTCGGACTCCAAATACAAAGTGCTTCTCAGTAAAGGCTTCATTTGTTTCATTAAAAAGGTATTTGCAGATTATCTAAGAAAAACACATTTAAACTGATGTTACATTGGTGTTACTAAGCTCATCACAAAATAGCCACTGTTCTTTTTACGGGAAGGTAGGCATGCAATGAAACTGAAAACATTTGAGCTGAAAAAAAACTTCCATGTATTTGAAAGAGTTGAAGTTGGTGGTTAAGAGGTATTTTAAAAAAAATCCCAATAAAAATATATTTTTCTTTCTTCTTTTTTGAATGGAAATTTTCTCATACCTCAATCTGTTTCTGTAAATTTTACGTTACAAAGCACCTTGTAAACTGTGTCATAAGTGATATAAGGATAAATTAAAAAAGCCAGAAAGCGAATAGGAAGAGGCTTGATAAGACAATTTCAGCCCTCCAAACAATATTCATTTCACTGCATCATGGGCACACTGTAATCCTATAATATAATAATGCTCAATTACATATAAAATATCAGCTTAGTGAGGTGATGCAATCTTATATAATAGGGTGTGCATGTTTCATTTTCCTTTGAACATATCTGTGCTAATCAATTAGAGCACACTGTTAATACTAAAGTTGCCTTGTTTAAATTAGAAAAAATGGTGTAATGGAGGGAAAAAGTTATCATTCAATGAATCAACTTAAAATTTAACCTTTAAAGCCCTAAACAGTTTCAAATAGGTCACATGGTGGCTCCCTGGTAGTATTGGGTGTTGAGCTCCAAACCTAGACAGCACAGCATAAAATTGTGAGAATTAAAGACTCAGCCATCTGAAAAGTAACAAAACTTCCTGCTCTCATTTGAACATATTGTAAATCAAGGTCATCACTTGGGGGCCCTTCTTCAGGTGCCTTGGCCATCATAAATTAGATAGAAGGAAAGGAAATAAAAGGCCTTTTTCATGGCATTGCCCTCAACTCTTCCCCAGGGAAATTCATATTCTTTCCTAACTTGATGAACTGTAATTGCTGGGCAAAGACCTCTTTACTTGCCAGATGTTTAACCCAATGCTAGGTATAATATTTTCACATTCTTTTGTTCGTTTCTTGCTTATCCGTAAAACTCTGCAACCTTGTTTTCAAGATGGGACTTTGAGATTCTTCATTTTTATGCTCAGAAAGCATATATGTATTACAGGTACAAAAACTACTGGAATTAGGAGACAATATATTTACAACAAGAGTTAAAGACAGAAGCTCAGCACTGACATATAATATTTATTATCACTCCCAACAACAAAGATGACAACTAGTGAAAAGAATGTTGAAAAACACATACCTGATAACCTTCCACAAATGGTTTAAACATCTCACTCAAGAAAGTAATTACTGTATTTCCTTTGTCTGTGATAAAGATTTGCTGTGATGTGTCTTGAATGGCTCCACATTTTGTAAGCAAGAAACAACCTTCTTCAAAATCCTAGAGATTAAATAAATCTCTGTTATTTTTTTTTAGTGGCTGTAAACTCAAATGTAACATCTATAATTTGTTCTAATGTCAACCAATATGAAGAGAGTATAAAAAATAAATCAACAGATCATGTTAACACCTCCATGTTTTTTATTAAAGTCCAGAGTCATGTGACAGCAAGATGGATGGACGGATGGACAAACAAAACAAACAAACAAACAAACAAACATTACTTAAAGTAACTGGAGGGAGGGTGGGAAATCAGGAATCTAATCCTGAAAATCACTAGCAGCATTTACTATTATGGGAGCCCAGCTACCTCATATACTCTAAACCAGGGGTCTCCAAACTTGGCACCTTTTAAAACTTGTGGAATTCAACTTCCAAAATCCCTCAGCAGCATAGTGTTTGGGGAATTCTGGGAGTTGAAGTCCATGCATTTTTAAAGATGTCAAACTTGAGAAAACACTGCTCTAACCTATCATAAACAAAGCCAAGCTGTACATATGAGGCAAGATGATAAGGTGGAAATAGAATCCAATTATAGGTCTCTAAATGAAAACCTGCTTTTCAAGATAACAAACATTAGACCTGATATGCCCCCAGACTAGTACAGTCCTTTTGCCAGAAGATTTTTGGTTTTTTAAAAAAAATTCTGCCTCATCTCTGCTAGGGTATTGAACAATTTCTAAACAGGAAATGGAAATGCAAGTTACATAGATACTTCCAGTTTGCCACACAACCCCATTTCTATACTCAGATTACACACACTTTTTGAATAATTGTTACACCATGTATATGTATACACACACACACACCTACATTCTAACAGCACCTTAAAAACTAACCAAGCCATTGTGGGCATGATTTGATATATTTTTATGAGGGAATTGAATACAGTATTACAAAATAATCCCCAAAACTTAGCAATGTAATGTGCATTTCACATGACATGAAGAATTTATATCTGTTTGTTTCTTTATTTTACCTGGCTTATAAAACTACTCCAATCCCAAATGATTCTCAGCAACCTCGATAAAGTGTATTAAAGAACAATACATGTTCTAATAAAATGGCAGGAACATCAAATCATAAAAATAGCAATATATTGAAACAGAGAGGACTCTAATCTGTTAGTGTCTAAATCTAATCTAATCTAACAATGCAGAGATTCAATACAAAGACGAAACCTTCCAATCAGAATGAATATGAACTACTTTACAAAGTGGGCTGACAACAAAAACAAAAAAGAATAGTTTGCAGACAGATAAGACCATGACATTCCTGGCCTCAATGGCACCTACATCATCCATTCCCTTGAGAGGGGAAGGACAAAAAGAGAAAGGGAAAGGGAAAGGGAGAGAATGCCTACGTGCCTGCTAACTGAAGATAGACTTTCTGTAACTATGAGCAAGGTCTGGTTCAGAAAACTTGCTGGTAAATAACCAGTTGCAAGTTCAGATATCAAACTACATCTTCTAGCAGACCTCACCACTAGCTAAGTTGGACTGTTAAAAGTTGTAGTGCAGATGTAATAACGCACATCTCTAAGAATCCTCCAAGTATTTATTTTCTAGCTGCAGTGGTAGCTGCAACGGTTTTATAGCCACTTATTTATACTGTAATGTTCAATTGTAGCTATTGCTCTACAACATTCTTCTTTCCCAGTTAATACTGATTGAAGAATTATAACCCAGAATGCATCTGACCTAATTGGAACAACCTGATTGTGGGGTGGAAATCAGCTCCAGAAAGGCAGGAACTTATATCCTTTCCAATACAATTTCAAGATAGTTACTGAGGGCCTTCCCTGCAGCTTTGAATGATTACAGATGATCAGTTCAGCAAACTATTGCTTATCTGAAACAAGTCCATTTTAATCCAAAATATAACCAATGAAAATAGTTTCCTTTAACCAGCTGCAATTAAGAATATTCACAATTTGGGTTTGGATGTTAGTAGTAGATTAATTTTTCATTTCCTCCACATTTTCACTGATACACTTTCTGTGCCCAATACAATTTAAAACACAGGTGGTCAAGCTTTTTACATGTGACTTTTGCAGCCCCCTCAGGGCAGAAAGGGTTTAGTTGGTAGCCTTTTTCTACTTTTTGGGGGGGGACAGGAGGGAGCTACAGAAGAAACTAAACCTCCTGGAAGTTTAATCATCCTATTTTGCATGTTTGTTTTTCTAAAACTTGTAGAAAAATCATATAGCTGAAAATCTGCACTGTAATCAAGGAATGCTCTGGAATCATGGTCATTATCTGATCAATTGTTCTTTCACACACAACCCCCCCCCCCCCCATTTCTAGAATTCTGGGTCTTCCATTGGCAGTTTTGCTCCCAAGTGCTCTTTCAAAGAAGCACAGTTTTTCCAGTGCAGAAAAAAAGGAGTTTATCAAGAGTTTTCCGTATCAAAATTAGAAACAAAGGGTGCATGGAACTTGAAATGAATTTGAGCATTTTGGAACTCAGCACTCTGTGCTGCTTTGAGGATTCTTGAAATATTATATTGAGATAAGATGAGGTGCCTTTTCAACCTGAAGAGGCAGAGTAACAGAATTACACCACAATAGCAAACAGTTGTGAATTGGCTTATGCAAGTGTAAAGTGAAGGGCCTTTATGGCCCAGTAACCACACTTGGGAGAAAACATGGGCTGAAGTAACCTCTCCTTAAGAAAACAAAAAACAAAAAAAGCAACCAAACTAGATTAAGTAGCTGTGCAGGTACTTATCTGCCAGCTTATTCATTATGGTTTTCCTCTGGGTCAAAATGGATATGAATTAAATGTGGCAAGGCCTCAAATCCAAGCAGTGGGCAGAGGAGGTAACACCCCTAGGATGAGGAAATGAATGGGGGCCGTGGAAGCTCCCCAGATTTGCAACAAAAATGAAGAAAAAGAGCACAGACTGTTATAAGAGAAGAGAAGAAAATTACAAAAACTAGAAGTTTACAAAGTTGGTTGAGGGCATGCAGGAAAGAGCTCTTAGGGGACAAGAATTTAACTCCACCCATTTAAAATGATCCTGAAAACAGATGACCTCTTGGCTCTTTTTTGTTTCCATTTTCTAATCTTTTAAATGGTTGAGAATTGCAAAATGTTATCTTCAGACTGTTTTGAGTCTGAAATTTCATGAAATGTGTTCCATCTGTAGAACTGCTTGTTCAACTGAGAAACTAAAAACTAAGAGCTCTGGAAATGCTTTGAGCTTGAAATTCAGTGTTTGTAAGTTTGGATCAGCTTTGTTTCAAGCTCAAAATACTCAAAATGGGGAGTTTTCATAGAAAAGAATATTGAAAAGTTTTTTAAAAAACACCCCCACCCACCCACCCCCCGTGTAGGAAACTATCCCTAGTCTGTCCCTCTTAACTATCTCAAGTAAGTCATGACAAATTCCTTCAAATATTAAGAACTCAAGACTTAACAGTTTACCTTCAGGGATATTCCAGGAAAGAAGATAAATTCTTCAGAAAAAACATCACGCCAGAATGAAAACTGGTTATAGACCTCCTCTGGAAAACATAATTTTTTTATGAGTAAGACCTTTCTTCCAATAATTTTGCTATTAAAAGATAAAGGTAAAAGATACAATTTAATGTACACATAAACAAAAATACACAGTGGAACCATTGCTTGATAAATGAAAATGGGCACATTGTGGACCTAATTTGGAAATGCACTCCGAGGCCACTGAAATGCTTCAGAATTCCAGAGAAACAAGGTTGTTCCAATGGCAAACAATGGAAATAACATTTCTAGCTTTCTATTATCTTCAGCAAACTGTTGTTGCAGAATTATGCTTTGATGAATCAAGCCTGGAATCATGGCTACAGCTGCACAGGAATTATTCCAATTGAATCTACAAGGCTTAGACCTACTTCGGCCCAGAGCCCCAATTAGTCAGATTATGGGAAGAGTACATGTGGACCATAAAACCCTATCAATGCTACAAGGTTCAAACTTACCCAAGCTTCATATTTTACTTATGCTAAATTAATGTGTGTGCCTAATGGATGCTAAGGCTTGCTAAAATGGTTTACTGGACACAATTGATTTGATACAATTTATTCACATGCAGAATAAAGACAACAAAAAAGCCGAAAGAAAAAAAAGATGATTGTGTCTCACTGTATTCTCCTACTATTGGAATTAATACCCCAACAGATTTATTTATTTCCCCCTCTTCCTGCAAAACTCACATCTGCTACAGAGGTTTTAACCACCAAAGAAGGTCTAGAGCCGTGATGGCGAACTTATGGCACGTGTGCCAGAAGTGGCATGCAGAGCCTTCTATGTGGGCACACGTGCTGTTGCCAGTTGCTCTTCTGGTTTCCAGTCCGTAGGGGCCTTCGTGTGCACTGGAGCGCCTGAAAACAGTCCGGAAATGCCCCCCAAAATGGCCAAAATACAGGCCCTTTTTCAAGGCCATTTTTGGCTTGGAAACAGCCCGAAAAATGCCCCAAAAGCAGGCATGGCGTATCAGCCAGCTGGTTTTTGGGTTTTTGGTGCTCCGGCGAGCACACATGCATATGTGTTCCGGTTTGAGAACTCGGTGGCGAAAAGATTCACCATCACTGGTCTAGAGTGAAAGACAATAGATTTGCTCAGAAAGTAACTGAGCTCAAATCTATTCACAAAGTGTTGGTTAGCTCATAGGCTTAAAACCTAACCCAAGGAAAATTTCTATGTGGAAAAGCTTCTTTATAGTTATTCACAAAACATGCTTATCTAGGTGCACCTACATTCTCTCCATGCTTTGAGCTCTTGGGCCCGAGGACAGTATTAAAATTCAATGTTCATTTACTTAGTAACTTATGCAATTGAGCAATGGAGTTTATCTGTGGTTTAGTGGCAGCTTTGTAATTAAAATAGAGAAATGAAATTACCTTTTCTGGAACTGTGTGTGATTTCCAATGCAATTGCTACAAGAGCTGGTCGCACAAAGATATTAAGCAACTGATTCCTATAGGACCCACACAGGAGGATGGAAAAGGCCCGCCGAAACACAGGGTCCTCTGTAGTAACAAATCCCATTTCTTTGTCATTGAGGATCACTTCCCCATTGACCAAGCTGGCAATGTTGGAATGCAGCGCCAAGGCAGATTTTACAGCTTTGCTGGCACAAAGATTATCTAACAACAATAAACAAATGCAAAGGAGTATCAGTACCTACAAAGGTATGCTTTTAGCTTTCTGCTTTACTATGAAAATAAATTGGTGGGAGGAGGTGTCTCGCAATTAACGTATTTTCACAATGGTCAGTCTTGCATTCAGAATGGACTGGGCCTTTCTGAACCTTTTCGGGAAGTTCGGGGGGGGGGGGGTTGAAAAAAAATGTCCAAAAGACCCAGCTTGAAGGAGCTACTCTGTTGTTAATAGCCTTAAAAAAAAAACGTCCTAAACTTACCAAAGAACGAAGAACTAAAGGGAAAACAGCAGCCAAGACTTCTGGCTAAGTTTTTTCCTCAAGTTTCCAAACTTTAAAAATGAGGATTTATCCAAAACAAACATTCTTTGCTGTTGTTGGCATACTGGGGAATACATTTTCAGCTCAAGTGATTAATGCGCAAGGAGATGTTTTTTTTTTAAAGAAAAGCTTCCCAGACTTTATATTAGTTAATACATTTTGGAAGCAGCTAAATCACCTCTTGTGAAATCTACAAAAGTGCAAGGAGGAAAATCAAAAGCAAACATAGGAGAAAACCTCTAACAAATACAGGCAAAACTAGAAAGAACCACCACATTTTTGTACATGGGAGAAAGATATCTGAACTGGGAACTTGCTCATAAAATAATAATGATTTCCCCTTACCAGTCCAAACAACCAGCAAGTACAACAACATTCTATTTCCTGCCCTCAGCAGCTATCAAAAATATTTACAATATTTAATGGCAAACTAGTGAAAAAGAACAAAAAAAACCCAAAAGAACTGCAGTTAAGCATCAGGAAAAACAGGAATTGAGGAAGATTTGTCCTCTTCCCAAGTAATATTAATTCTGACTTTCAGAACCTTATTGTAATGACAAACTGAAATGGGCTTATTGGGGGGAAGGATTTTCCTTAAATTTGGCAAAATACTTTTTAAAAAACATGATTTATAAAACATTTTAAAAACTGATTTATAATGTGTCTTCTACTTTTAAATGATAATATTTTACACATAATTGAAAGTCAAATCAGCTACTGGACAAGGGTTGGATAAATTAATCAAAACCTATCTCTATTGGGATTTTCACTAGGACACAACTCAATTTTGGTGCATTGGTTAAGGTACTAGATCAGAAACTAGGAGATCATGAATTCTAGTTCCTCCTTAGGCACAGAAACTCTCTAGGTGACCTTAGGCAAGTCCTTTTCTCTCAGCTCAACCCACTGAACGGGGTTGTGGGGAAAATAAGAGGTGGGTACATAATTAACATTGCCTCAAACTAAACCATATAAAGATAGGATTTAACTCTACTAATTCTTTTTTTTAAATACAAAACGTTCCTTATTCTCCATTATAATCAGAAAATCTGAAGAGCTTTAGCTTTCTAAAGAAATATTCTTCAGCAGTAATTCTAGTTTTTGACTATCCTAAAATAGAAGCAAAGAATAATACAAACTATACTGCTTTCAGAAAAGGAAAAGATGTACAAGTGTGCTTGCATACCAGGCCAGTCTAGGAATCCTCCAAATAGCTGAGTTAAATTTTTCAACCAAAGTGTCTTTTCCACCAGAAGTTCAAAATCTATGGCGGGTAAATTCTGGAGCAGGATAGTACAAATCAACATCCATGGATTCAGAACCATGTTTTCTATTTGCAAGAGCTCTATTTGGTAGGCTACATCAGTGACAAATTTCTGTATTTCCTCAGATGGCTTTTGGGGAATGTGCCTAAGAAGAAAACGTACAATGAGCAAAGCACTAATAATGGCTATCTTGCAATCCCTTTTCAGCTTTAATTGAAGCATAGAAGAGTCCTTGGGTTTGCTTTTTTTTTCAAAGAATCTTTCAGCTCAAAAGCAACTTATCTCTTAATAAACAAAGCCTTTTCCAAGTTTCTATTACACACACAACACACACCTTACGTTCCAGTTATCCAATGATTTCAAAATGCAACAAAACAGAGCTACCAGATCTGGTTACAGACATCTGAACAATTACTAGAAACAAATGAAGAGAAAAGAGTTTCTCTTCATTGACATTCAGTGGTTAATTTTGCAGATAATATAAGAGCTCTATGAAAGACAAGTGCCAAAGCCTTTTTTTCCCCCTTGCAAACTGTTAAAAATACTGAATCATTAAATGTATACCTTGGAACTAAATTAAATGGATATTTATTCATTCTTCCAGCTTCCAATGTTCTGAGTGACACAGGCTGCCCAAAATACATATGTATGCATCCAAAATCTTCATTCAGAATTTTTCTGGCTTTCAAGAGTCCCTGAAGAATAAAAATGAAATGAAAATAAATGTTGAAGGGCGGCTGATTTTACACAGCAGCCGATTTCACAAATGTGAGTCCTGACAACATGCAATAAAAGAAAAAGAAGAAAAAAACCATATCTTAAAATAGCCATAAAAAAGCAAGAAACAGACATATGAGAAGAATCATGGAAGAGTGTTTAAAAATCCATCCATAATAAAGTCACCTTGCAGGCTCCGTTTCCAAGGGATCCTTAGGCCTGCTGAAAAAAGCACATCCTAAGATATACAGATAGAAAATCTGTAATATAATTATGTCTGTAATCAAATACATAATTATATGTAATACATAATGATATGTAATATGTATACTACATACACAATTATATGTAATATAATACATATAGCTACATTTATTATATTATTAATAATAAAGTATTATTTATCTTCTCAGAATTTCTGCAGTAGAGGTAGTCCTTGACTTACAACTTTTCATTTAATGACCATTCAAAGTTACAATGGCACTGAAAAAAAGTGACATGACCGTTTTTCCCATTTACGACGACTGCAACATCCCTATGGTGACATGATCAAAATTTGGGCACTTGGCAACTGGCATGCATTTATGAGAGTTACACTATTCCAAGGTTATATGATTACCTTTGACCTGCTCACCGGGTCCAACAAGTAAAGTCAATGGGGGAAGGCAGATTCGCTTAATGACCACGTGATTCATTTAATTGCAGCGATTCGTTTAACAATTGTGGTAAAAAAAGGTTATAACAGGAGGCACAACTCATTTAACAACTTCCCTGCTTAGCAACAGAGGTTTTGGGCTCAATTGTGGTCGTAAGTCAAGAATTATCTATATTGCTTCTGAATTTGTCCAGCATTATGATTCCTACTGCTTTTATCCTCGCGAAAAGTTTATGAGGTATAATGCTATTATTTTAATTATTTAACAGAAGTAAAGCTGAAGTGGCCCAAAAAGAAGAAGGGAACCCTAAAGGGAGTAACCACTATAATATTTCATAATAGGAATTAAAACAGAAAGCAATGCTTTCTCTTTTTCTTCTTCTTAGGTGTAACTGTGAGGAATTGGGAATCTTTTGCCTTCACTTTAGATTAACCAGTTTTGTATATTGTTCAGTCTCCTAATTATAAGAAGTTGAAATAAAGCAGTATCATAAACTATGGTTTAATCTAAATGTGATTAATCTAAATGTCTGGTTTCCTCTTGCAGCTGCATTGGACAGAGAAAAGGGAAAGTGTGGTGACACCTAAACTCACTCCAGCTTATTTTATTTTCATAATGCTCATTTACAGTTTAGTATTATAATCCCTAGTGCCTCGTAATGGAGTGAGCTCCTGTTACTTGTCCCAGCTTTTGCTGACCTAGCAGTTCAAAAGCATGTAAAAATGCAAGTAGAAAAATAGGGACCACTTTGGTGGGAAGGTAACTGTGTTACATGGACCTTCGATGTTTAGTCATGCTGGCCACATGACCACGGAGACATCTTTGGATAGCGCTGGCTCTTTGGCTTTGAAACGGAGATGAGCACCGCCACCTAGAGTCGGGAATGACTAGCAGATACGTGCAAGGGGAACAAATACACCAATTTGATTCCTTACCGATGTAGACTCTTTTGGTTTAGGGACTCCCAAAAGTTCATATGCATAAAGAAATTCTTCCAACACCCTCTCATAACTGATACTGATTGGGACAAGATATATATCAAAAACCTCCCTTTTAAGAAAAGGATCCATCACAATATTGAGAAGACCTGCAGATACAAAGAACACCTTCAAAAATAAAGCACAAAAAACCTTTTTAAAAGACGTCTAAGTTAATACCTAATCTTTCTGTAGGAATTCAACCCTAGATTTTAAGGCTGTGCAAAAAATTCTGCATATGAACCATTTCATGCATAGAACAGGAAGTTCTTATCAGTCCACGTTCAGATACCGTAAATCTTTTTTTTAAAACACAGATCCAAAATATATATGTTTGATCCAGGCACAGAACTGGAATATACACGTTGGACAAGGTGTTCCAGAACAGACAAAACAGCAAGTGCTACCCAGGATGTAGGCGAGAGGTTAAAACAAGGGAAGGGGAAAGGAAGAAGTGGGAAGAGCCAGGGAGGGGCTATTATCATCTGAGTATCTGGAGCAGGGGTAAATATAGTTCCCAACTAAAAGGAAATAAGGCAAAAGAAGCTTGGGAAAATTGAGGCAGGTAATTGGCAGTTACCATATGCAGTGGGTCCTTGGACAGCAAATGCAGTGGTGGGTTCCTACCAGTTCGGACAGGTTTGGTTAAAGTGGTAGTGGTTTGGCAGCCCTGGTCGCTGGAACCGGCAGCGACCCAGGCCTGCCACACCCCAAACTGATTCTCCGGGTGGCGCCATAGACAATGCCATCTTGTTTTGTGATTCTGTGCATGCACGCCAGGGGTGGGTTTCTCGCCCCGTTCCAACCGGTTTGGTTGGAACGGGGCCAGCGGCGTCCTCGTGCACGCGCGTGGTGCACGCATGCGTACTAGCGTCTGCGCGATGCTCCAGCTGCTCCTGGAGGATCGCACAGGCGCTGTATGCATCCTGCGCATGCGTGGAAGCGCAGAACTCGTCAAAACCGGGTAAGGACCGCGGGCGGGCGGGCGCACCCTTCGCCGTTCCCGGAAGTTACTTACTTCCGGGTTCGCCGACCAACCGGTTCGCAGGGACCGCCACGAACCGGTTGAAACCCACCCCTGATGCACGCGCAGTGCAGCCACAAGCAAACTGGCAGTAGTGACTGTCGGAACCCACCCCTGTGCAAAGGTGACTAACCGGGAAGTACTGGAGCACATAACACCAGACATATAACTGGAAGGCAAAATCACAAAACTGTATCTCACTTATTTTGACTATGTAATGCAGTGGTAGTCAACCTGGTCCCTACCGCCCACTAGTGGGCGTTCCAGCTTTCATGGTGGGCGGTAGGGGTTTGCTGTAACTCTGCTTTATAAATTTTATAAAGTAAAGTTACTTCCCTACTTTATAAATCACCATTACTGTGGAACCGGTGGGCGGTTAGAAAATTTTACTACTAACAGAGATACAAAAGTGAGCGGTAGGTATAAAAAGGTTGACTACCCCTGATGTAATGCAAGAGAATTCCCTGGAAAAAGCAATTATGCTTGGAAGAGTTAATGGTAAAAGGAAACCAGGCCACCAAAGAACACGGTGGATGGACACCATCAAAGCTGACATCAGCCAGAGCAAAGAACTCCTCAGAATAGTGGGAGATCGGAAGACTTCCGACTGGGGAGATCTGGTCCACAGAATTATCATGAATTGGACATAACTGAATGGATAACGTCATAATCACTATATGTGGTGGGATGACAGCAAATGATAGAGAAGGGGAAAGTTTGAGAGGAGGTGGGCACTTGCTGAAGAAAGGTGGGGAGGATGAGATGCACAAGCCTAGCTTTACTCATCCAGATGTCCCTACCAGATATGGCTTGATTCAAATCAGGAAGCAATATTTACTGGTTTTCAGTTTGGCTCGACAGCCACCTACACTGGAATGGTCTGGCTAAATGTCCAAGCCACAATGTGTTTATACCATGCAAATAACTTAGTACATCTTTCATTTCAAGCACATGTATCAGTCCCTAGTAGCTGTTCAGAAATAAGATTGGATTCTCTTAAAATTTATAAGTCAGAGTTACTATAGTCTGAAGTTACAGAAATTTGAAAATTAAATGTTCTTTAGCATGTCACTTATCACTATATTCATTATTGTAAGGGTCCATTGCTTGTAATGCCAATTGCCTCTTGAAGAAGGGAGAGATTGCAACTTACTTCCCCGATATGGAAGGAATATGCACACATTCTGGCCCTATAATCTTATGGAATCTTCCAGCCTCTAGTTCAGGGGTGTCAAACTCGGGCCATCACGATGTCATCATGTGACATATTGCAACTTTTTTCCTTTGCTTAAATGGAGGTGGGCTTGACCAGCGCATGAGACATCTGGCCCACGGGACTAGATGCTCCTGCACTAGATGCTCCTATCAGATTTCTAGTATCAATTTAAGCATTCATAGTCACATTGTACCAAAAATAAATCATCTGTGCCTGCAGCAGCTATAGCTTTTTGACCTACATACCAAACTTTGGAGACAATGTCTTTGCAGTCCGGCTTCTAGTACCTTCAAGGTAAAACTCAACAGGGGCATGTCCATTCTTGAGAGAGGGGAAAAGAGAAAGAAAGAGAGAGAAAAGTCAACAATTAGCAAAGCAAGTGAGATATATACATTTTTCAGACGAGCAATCCATAAAATTGTGGGGGGAAAAGAAGCAGCAAATAACTATAAAATTTAATTAAGAGGAAAACATGTAACTCTGATTTTCAACATCTAAACTTAAAAGGAATCTCTTGTTCCTCAAGACAGATATATATTTACATATTGCCGATGAACTATCTACCATGAGCAAAAACCAACACAATATTACTGGCTATTTTAAAGTTATTCACCTTTAAAATACACTTGACATATTCAGCAAACACTGCCCAATAAAGCTTGTTTCCACCAAATGTACGTCGCATAAAAAAGGCACCTGATTTTCGAAGCAACTCACCAACTATTTTCATTCCAAGGAAATCTAGCAAAAGGACAGAAGATAGATGAAAGAAGTCAGTCGTGGTCAGTCTTGTAAGATAGTCCAATAAGTCCAGAAGCTCTAGCATTATTGTAAAATTACATTAATAGAATGTGGCCAACAAGGAAAGTCTGTTAGATTCACTAGATCTTAGTACAGTTTCCTGGAAACTTTGCATGGCTTAATTAGACACATATATAAGACACAGCCTGGCTAATAAAAATCCCCCTTTTATAGCCATTATAGTCCCCCGCCCTTTTTTTTCTTACTTATCTGACTGTTCAACTGACTTTTGGGCTATGTGTTTTGACTTTGAACATGGGTGATGGTTGTTGACCTAACTAACATCTCTGCCTTGAGAAGCTGGCTATTAATTAAACCCTGCTTAGTTAATAGCTTCTGCTTCTTCAATTGATTATATTAAAATAAAGTCTGAACTGCCATTAAATGTTTCTAAATCAAAGTTAATTTCAATTCAGATTTTCATTAAAAAGCTAAAATGTATGTATACAGAACATGCTAAATTTTTTAACATATTCAATTTATATACCTTTACAAAGTACTGAAAAAGTTATTGAAGAGCTCCAGTTTCTATATCTATTTGTGGCATTATGTGATCATTTGCAGCTCATGTTTATTAAAGTTTACAAGTTTACATATATTAGAAGTTGAAGTTCAAAGTAATTTCTGAATATGGATTACTTGCAGTCATAAATTTGAATTACCTTAAAACAAGTTACAGGGAAAACTGTGAATTCATCCTTTTTGAATGTTGTTGGGGGTTTTTTTGCCCAGAGGTTTAACACAGAGAGATCATAAATAAAGAAGAAATATTTCAATCCAGTTTTATAACAGATCAAGCCACCTTCAACTAACATAAAATTCTGGGAACTAAAAGCAAATGCTAAGAAAATTAAAATGTTTACCTATTCCTGCTGCAATGACTGGCAAAGTCAAGTCATAGTTATATAACACATAGGACAGTAAGAGAAAATCCATGTAGCTTCGATGGCTGGGCAACAGGACAACTGGATGTTCTTGGATTGCCTGTTGTAACTATGAGGACACAACATGTTATTTAAGTTTAAGAGATGCTGTGAATTACTGTTTGTTTTAAAAGGCAATGTTTTACTAAAACACATTCTACTACGCCATTTGTTTTCTACAAGCTAAAATGCTAATTTTATCAAGAGATGCACATTTTGCATTGAAATCCATGGATTACATCTATCTGTAACCCCTCTACCATTAATGATGGCCACAAATTATATTTCCCATGACTCACATGTGACTTTCCCTTTAACTTAAAATGTAATCCGGAAGACTAGAATTCAGAAGGCATATTTGCTTAAGTTATTTATTTATTTATAAAATTTATTGGCCATAGTGATCTCTGGGCAGTTTACAACCAACAACTATATAGGGACTAAATGTACAAAAACATGCCTGCAAAAATTAGGATTTAGCCCTATACTTTGACAGGACAACAGTTATGGGGTGTTTATAATTCACAACTCTTTTCTCCCATATTTCACTATAACAATTCCTTTGATTGGATTTTAAAAAAAAATTTGCTTTCCCCCCAAACCAGCATCCAACATATTTTGCACTAGGTAATTCCCAATAATTTCTATCTGGAAAAAAATGGTGGGGAACTCAAGTTGCATTGTCCAAAGTTCAAATTAGTTCACTGAGTCTTCAGTTGAAGTATAGAACAGTGCTTAGTACCAGTCTGTCATCTATATACTGCTCAAACTCTTGTGTCTGTAATCTTTACTGAGCAAAATGGTGCAACACAGGGCAAAACATTTTCAAACAAGGCACCTCAAATAAGCTAATGTTGGCACCTGTGACTCCCGTGGAAATAAAATTTTGAAAAGTTCTTGCCATTTCCTTGCTGCCGCCATGCTGCTGGGATCACATGACCCTCATTTACAATGTTGTCTAACACCTTCGCACAAATTAATGGGAAAGCTTGAGAAGCTTGAAGGGAAAAACTCAATGGGGATCATGTGATCATTGGCTGCGCACAGTGGCAGGTCTGGACTTGCAACTTCCTTCCTGGGAAGCTTACAGGAAGAAAGTCAATGGGAAGCCTTCCCTGTTGACTTTGTTTGTCAGAAAGTCGCAAAAGGTGTTCACATGACCCTGGGACATTGCATGTATCACAAATATGAGTCAGTTGCCAAGCATCTGAATGTTCATCAAATGGCCATGGGGATGCCGCAATGGTGGTTACGTGTGAAAAATGGTCATAAGTCACTTTTTCCAGGGCCGTTATAACTTCAAGCGGTCACTAAATGAACTATCTGTATATAAGTCAAGAACTACCTGCATATCTGAAAGAATGATCCAATGGGTCAGAGGTTGTTTTGTATAAGAATAGCCAGACCCTTTCCCAAATAGTTTTCTAAATTGTAATCGTATTCCATGACAAAGATTGATAGAAACGGAGTGATCAAAGTCCAATGCTTTTAAAATTTAGGCTATGTTCTGAATGAAGTGCATCTATATGTCTGTAAAAGCTTTGCCATTCTATAGCTAACTATTTTATTTGCTGCTTTTTACCTATTTCTCTGGGTATAGTTTTCATATTCAGATATATTTCTTAAAATCAAGGAGCTACAAGACATTTGTTGGTAATGATCTGAGTACTAACTTGAGTAATTTGTTTGCTTATATTAGTTGTAAAAATCACGCTACTCAACAATATGGACTTTTAACCACTAAATGTGGTAATGTGGTAAGAAAATACAGGGAGTCACAAGGAGTCCCTCTGTGGGAAGATGGGTGGTTCCAAAATGTGACAGATGGATGGACGGATGGATGAGTGAGTAGGTAGGTAGGTAGGTAGGTAAGTAGGTAGGTAGATGATAGATAGACAGACAGACAGACAGATAGATAGACAGATAGATGATAGATAAATAGATGATAGATAGATAAATAGATAAATAGATAAATAGATGATAGATAGATAGATAGATAGATAGATAGATAGATAGATAGATAGATAGATAGATAGATAGATAGATAGATAGTAAACTTAAGCATCCCCATGCACTCCCAGCATAAGCAAAGCAAAGTTTGTCTCATCACTCTGGTTCAGAATTCAAGAAAACTGGACGGTCAAGAGTATCTACAAATACTTTAATATATAATTAAAAATGGTCTACTCTGACCATTTTTCAGAATGAGTTTGGTAGCACCTTATCAGACTAACAAAATTTATGAAATTTATAAGCTAAGACTCACTTCATCAGATCCATGAAGAGGTTAAGCTGATGTAGGATGTACAATGGAACGAGGTAGGCAAAAGGGAAGGGAACATGGGATGATTATAGAGATGAAGGTTACATGTGAGAGACACAAGTACCTTATCAATTAACAATTGAAATACGTTAAAAATCCAATCTATTTGTTACCCTTATTTGAGAATATGTCAAAGTTTTACCTATAAAAGTGACAATTTCAACCAAAATCTTTGATTACAGCGATTGCCATACTTCTAAAATGTTACCAATCTGTCCCTTATTCCCATCTTTAAATATTCCTGTAAAAATATGCATATGAGCCAATATGAAATATGAAACCAATCAGTTTTGTATCCCAACTTATTTTGACAAAAAAAAATACAAGATCAGGTAAATAAATGCGCTTGAAAAAGGATCCATTCGGCAAAACACAATGGTTTCCATCTTCAAACCCCGTATCATCTATCGATTAATCTTCCACAAATACTCAAATCGTCCCCAACAAATTTTGTGATGAAAGTGCGGAGGGAATAAGAAGTTGAGAAATGGGGCAGTTCTATTACAGACATAAGCCTACAGCATTCCAAAATTAAGCCCTCTTGCATAAATACCCCCTCACTTTACAGGCTGCTCCAATTGCAACCAAGTTTTGTAATACTTCTAAGAAGAAATCCTCGTCACATATTTCTAACTATGAATTTGGTTAATTCTAGATTTATCTTTTGATAGGCTAGGTGTGGTTAAATAGAACAGGCACATCTGATCATTTTCTTACTAATACACCTGATACTATGACAAACCAATTTACCCACATAGTGCTGAAAAGTTTATTTTAGAAAACAGCAAAGATAAAGCAAAAAACCCAGAGAAAATGAAATCAGTTTCAACATGTGACTGAAGAAAGCAAAAAACCTTTTCTATGAAAAAGATGACTGTTAGAAAAAATCTTCCTGAAGTATCAATTTTTATGTTAAAACAGATTTCCATATTAGTATTGCTTCAGTCATATAGCTTATGATGAAAACATGGCATAATTACATACTTCCAGAATAGATCCATCCATTTGTAAGGTGACAGAGTTATCCCACCTTTACAGTTGTCTTCATTTGCCAATCTAATTCTTGCTTTTTAAAGTTTTTTCTACCTTAAAATACCTTTTGTTTTGTTGTTGCTCTGCATATAGAGAAAAACTGTAGGAACTTTGATACCATCTATCGAAAGCAGTATAATACAAGAAAAAATTTGTTTGCATAATTGTTATCGTACTTGTTCTTCACCCACTATACCTATTTCTATATGCCCCACAAAGTAATCTTCAGTCCCTCAATGCTAAGCCCAATTGTGATACTACTAATATATCTAGCATAGTGAAAAATTACAGCTTTTCAACAAAGGATTGAGTCACATAATTAGTTACTGAGATTTTCTCTCATTCAGTTAATATTCTACCAGCTGAGTAAATCTTCCAAGTACTTACCAACTAGTTACACTGAGCAAACAAAGATCTACCTCCCAGAAGTTATTATACTTGGCTGTGGGAGTCTGCTTTGTTTATACCTTGAGACTTTCCCTGTTTGGGATAAAGAAATCCTTTTAAAGAATCATCTGTGCTAAGGCATCTGTTACGGGCAGAGACTATATACTGCACTAAGTGGAAATGTGCTGGAGTAAAAATGAATTCACTGTTTCACCTCACAACTATCATTTCTGAAGGTAGGAAAAGAAATAACTTGATTTCTAGTAACTTATACAGTCTCATCTACACCATTTTCTGGCACAACAAATAAGTGGTTTACCATCTCTTTCTGGATTTTAGACAGGTTACTACTTTTGATGCCTTTATAGTTGTCAGTAGCAAGGTACACATTTTAAAACAAAACAGACCCTTGGAATTATTTTGCAGTTTACTCCAATCCCATATTAAGAACTGCATATAATTTTTGCAAACATTAATATTTATTTATTGTTGCATATGGACACCTGCAGTCACTTTTCTTTCAGTTTCTTGTTCTGCATTTTGGTATGACAATCCTCAACAATTAAGAATTTTCAGTGAAGAGTATGTTAATGGGATAACGAATGCACAACCCAAGGAATTTGGAAAGCTTACTGTTAACTAGAGATTCTTGCATTAATTCATCCTGATTGCATTTGCATAAAATGCTATTTTATCAGGAAGTATTCATACATACTTACTTTTTGCATGCCATCTTCATTTATGTACACGCTCTTGAAAAGGCATTTTAAGATTTTGCTTAGAGTAAAAGCAAAAAAACGAATAGCTCCCATATGCATGCTGTGTCCCATCTCATCCAGAATTTCTGCTGCCTCTTCTTGTATAATATCAAGGGATTCACCAGTCTCTTTTGATAGCTAAGCACAGAAATCAAGAGCTTTAATTAATAAAGACATCCCTCAGATATTCTGAATTTCTGGACTTTCTGAACCAGAGCAAAACTTTGAAACCTAGACTTCTGCTACGGAGACCCACCAAATGTCTATTAAAACCCATAAAAAGGACATCAGAGATAACAGTGCTTTCTGCTCATTTTCCCCAACAACTAGTACTGGATGAATAGATACATAATCACCATAAAAGCAGCCATGAATAAGCTTAACTTTCATTACAGGTAGTGCTCGACTTACAACAGTTCCTTTAGTGACTGTTCGAAGTTATAACAGCACTGAAAAAAGTGACTTATGACAATTATTCGCAGTTATGACCACTGCATCATCCCCATGGTCAAGTGATTTATATTCGGATGCTTGAAAACAGGTTCATATTTATGATGGTTGCAGTGTCTGGGAGTCCATATTTTGCGACATTCTGACAAGCAAAGTCAATGGGGCAGCCAGATTCATTTAGCAATTCCTACTAATTTAACAACTGCAGTGACTCACTTAACAAATGTGACAAGGAAAGTTGTAAAATGGGACAAAAGTCACTTAACAAATTTCTCACTTAGCAACACAAGTTCTGGGCTCAATTGTGTTCATAAGTCAAGGACTATCTGTAGTTGATTAAACGGTAAGGCCTTTTTAATGCATTTATTTATGAATGTATAAACTGTAGGGACGCAATGGCTCAGTGGTTAAGATACTAAGCTTGACAATCAGAAAGGTCAGCAGTTTGGCGGTTTGAATCCCTAGTGCCGCATAACAGAATGAGCTCCCGTTACTTGTCCCAGCTTCTACCAACCTAGCAGTTTGAAAGCATGTAAAAAATGCAAATAGAAAAATAGGGACCACTTTTGGTGGGAAGGTAACAGTATTCTGTGCACCTTTGCCATTTACTCATGCCAGCCACATGACCACAGAGACATCTTTGGACAGCGCTGGCTCTTTAGCTTTGAAATGGAAATGAGCACCACCACCCCTGGAGTCGAGAACGACTAGCACATATGTTCAAGGGGAACCTTTACCTTTACCTTTAAACAGCTCTAAATAGAGTATATAAGCTACAGTTTATGAAAAAACAACTATAAAATTCAATCATATATACGAATCATGATATATAATTGCAGTAAATTTCTGGCATTTGGGTCTAAACAGCACTCATGTACAAAACATGCTCTCTTTTTATTAAACAGAAGCAGCTGAATGGATGGATGTATCCCATCCAAGAGAAGAATTGGGACAAGCCTCATTAGACATTACCAAGACATTAGAATTATATGTCTTTGAGTGGTATATTTCCAATCAACTTTTAACAAAATTAATAAATTACATTCAGCACAAATTGAATAAATATCCCTGATTTGGAAATATGTCTTTAGGGAGCTTCAAAACTATAATGAAAAAGCACAATTATTTCACAGAAGAGTTCTATCACAAATCTTGAAGAGGAAAAAAAAACTAGGGAGCCAGGATAATTAGGATATTGGTGGGTAATAAAGTTACTGGCCAAATCATTATAAACAGCAGCTGACAAATAAACAACTGAAAGAAGAGCAGATAAAAAGTTGACACACCTGACTGATGACATACTGAACCTGTTCAGACTGTAGAACAATACTTTTAATGGCACTTGGCTTACAGGGAGAAAGTTCTTTATAAACAACAGGAGTATAACATTTCATTGCATATCTGAGGTCACTGGACTGCCGCCGCTCTTCCAAAATATCTTCAAATTCATATTTTTTCTTTGATGTGAGATTTTTCTGCTGGGAATAATACAAATGGAGAATTAGACACTGGCCACATTAGCAGAGTTTTAAGTAAAACTATCTAGCTCATTACACTTCTATACATAAAAATGCATTGTTCCAGCTTTTGCATTCCCACCTGCAGGAGTATGCAACAAAATAAAGATAGAGAAGTAAACATTATGTTTTGTTTTGTTTCCTTCCTTCCTTGCCTTCAAGTCTGTGTTGATTGTTGATGACAGCCTGGACATGTCCCGTAGTTTCCTTGCCATCATTTTTGGAATTGGTTTGACCCCTGCCTTCTTCCTAGGATTGAGAGAGTGACTGGCCACAAGTTAGCCAGCAGGTATTTGTGCCAAAGGAGGGACTAAGGGACTAAAACACAGAGTGTCTTAGTTTCTAACATGGTACCTCAAACCATTACACTAAACTGGCCCTTCTGTTCTAATAGAGAGTTGTGGTTTATTGTATCTCTCCGGAAACCAGGATCTGAAAAATTTGGGTTTACAGAATTACCCTACATTCAAGAAGGCAAGCAAACAGAAACCAAGTTTTAAGTCAGTTAGGCACATCAAATAAGTCCTAGAAACCACAACAGATTTATTTTCAGGTAGGTATGGCCATTTTAACTATTTTGTTAAGCTTTTAAGATTTGTAGTGATAAATGTTATGTAATACTTTTGTAATATTTGCTGTCAATTTGTAAGATGCAATCAGCCCACACCAATGAGCCACAAGGGATTATTACTGGTATCTACATGTTCTACAAAACATATCTTACTGATACTGCCATTGTCCTCCTTCCTTCATCTGAAGCTACAACATTAAACCTAGCTAGTTTTGTAGCAATAGATTCCTACTTGCATCCTACTTGCATACTGGAAGAACTCTGAAGAACTCTGTGCTCTGAAGAACACAATTACACTCAGAGAATCATTGCGGGGAGGGGGGGCACAGGATCTGACATAAATTACACTCGGACCAAATGTTTCTGGGATCATAAACTTATCTGTAAATATTTACTGATGGTAGGTAGCATTGAACTTAATGGAACTTATACATATATTTATGTACATAGAAGTAAGTGTACATAAAGGATTGCATTGGTAGAGTCTAGGTAAAATCCCTACCATTAGCAGAGTTCCTTAAAAATCTTAAAATATGAACAAAGATGATAAACATGTGAAAGAGGATTCAGAAATGATTACCCAATTTTACTAGAATTTATTTAATGTATCTGTTTCAAACAATCACTGCCTCCTAAATGGGTTAACAAAGAGATGGAACACACTCACAATATAATCTGACATGACACATGAAAGAACTGAATTTAGAGATTAGTTTCTAAAGGTTTAAAGGAGGGGTAAGAAGATGTTTGGTTTTTACATAAGCTTAAGTGTTTGTGCGTCTTCTATTTTTTTTGCTTTTAAAAGCCTAAGGCAAGCTCCAAACAAAAAAATCAAAGGATCATCTTACTGTACTGCCTTTACAATTTGTCCTCAACATACAGTGGGGCAAAAAAGTATTTAGTCAGCCACCAATTGTGCAAGTTCTCCCACTTAAAAAGATGAGAGAGGCCTGTAATAGAAATCATAGGTAGACTTCAACTATGAGAGACAAAATGAGAAAACAAATCCAGACAATCACATTGTCTGATTTGGAAAGAACTTTTTTGCAAATTATGGTGGAAAATAAGTATTTTGTCACCTACAAACAAGCAAGATTTCTGGCTCTCACAGACCTGTAACCTTCTTTTAGAGGCTCCTCTGTCCTCCACTCATTACCTGTATTAATGGCACCTTTTTGAACTTGTTAGCAGTATAAAAGACACCTGTACACAACCTCAGTCACACTCCAAACTCCACTATGGTGAAGACCAAAGAGCTGTCGAAGGACACCAGAAACAAAATTGTAGACCTGCACAGGCTGGGAAGACTGAATCTGCAACAGGCAAGCAGCTTGGTGTGAAGAAATAAACTGTGGGAGCAATAATTAGAAAATGGAAGACATACAAGATCACTGATAATCTCCCTTGATCTAGGGCTCCACGCAAGATCTCACCCCGTGGGGTCAAAATGATCACAAGAACGGTGAGCAAATATCCCAGAACCATTCAGGGGGACCTCGTGAATGACCTGCAGAGAGCTGGGACCAACGTAACAAAGGCTACCATCAGATTCAGATCCTGCAGTGTCAGACCCCCTGCTTAAGCCAGTGCATGTCTGGGCCCATCTGAAGTTTGCTATAGAGAATTTGGATGATCCAGAAGAGGATTGGGAGAATGTCATATGGTCAGATGAAACCAAAGTAGAACTGTTTGGTACAAACACAACTCGTCGTGTTTGGAAGAGAGAGAATGCTGAGTTGCATCCAAAGAACACCATACCTACTGTGAAGCACGGGGGTGGCAACATCATGCTTTGGGGCTGTTTCTCTGCAAAGGGACAAGTACGACTGATCCGTGTACAGGAAAGAATGAATGGGGCCATGTATTGTGAGATTTGGAGTGCAAACCTCCTTCCATCAGCAAGGGCATTGAAGATGAAACGGTGCTGGGTCTTTCACCAGGACAATGATCCCAAACACACCGCCCGGGCAACGAAGGAGTGGCTTCGTAAGAAGCATTTCAAGGTCCTGGAGTGGCCTAGCCAGTCTCCAGATCTCAACCCCAGAGAAAACCTTTGGAGGGAGTTGAAAGTCCGTGTTGCCCAGCAACAGCCCCAAAACATCACTGCTCTAGAGGAGATCTGCATGGAGGAATGGGCCAACATACCAGCAACAGTGTGTGCCAACCTTGTGAAGACTTACAGAAAATGTTTGACCTCTGTCATTGCGACAAAGGATATATAACAAAGTATTGAGATGAACTTTTGATATTGACCAAATACTTATTTTCCAGCATAATTTGCAAATAAATTCTTTCCAAATCAGACAATGTGATTGTCTGGATTTGTTTTCTCATTTTGTCTCTCATAGGTGAGGTCTACCTATGATGTCAATTACAGGCCTCTCTCATCTTTTTAAGTGGAAGAACTTGCACAACTGTTGGCTGACTAAATACTTTTTTGCCCCACTATAACAAATTTACAATGTATCCCAAAAATGGGTCTTATAACCTGGTTTTGAAGTAACAACATCACCCCTCTCCCCACCCTCTGACCACTTGACTACATTTTGGGTGTTGGGCAACCAGCTCAAATTTACAGAAGCTCTCTGTGGTGACATGATTATGATTTACAACATTTTTGCTGGCAATCAGCATTTTTCTGGTTACTAGCAAACTCCACTCCATAGCATTTAACAACCGCAGTGTTTGCTTTATGACGGCCATAAATAAGCTGACAAAATCAGGTCTGGTCGCATGGCTTTGCAACCATCACTACTCAAGACCATAATTGTGAGCTCAATTGCACACATAATTCAGAGGACTATCTATACTTCTAACAGATTTAAAATCTTATTTCAATAAAAATAATCCCAAAGCTGGATTGAATATAACAAATTGATATACCAGATTGTTTCTGGGCATCACAGAGTTTAATGGCATACTGACACAATGAAATATAGCTTTAACTGTCCATTGGAAAGAATGGGTATCTATTAAACAATTGCAAGATTCAAATATCTGTGGTTGACATAACACATCATTTGTGCTATTATGTAACTGGCCCTTTTAATCCGTTGTTCAGACTAGAGGTGAGTTCCGGCAGGCACTACTGTTGGTTCGCTCGTGTGTACCATTGATGTCTGCTGTGCGCGCATGCACAGTGCAATTAAAATTGTTCTGTGCATGTGCAGAACTGAAAAACAAGATGGTGAACTGGTTTGGGGCCTGACAGGCTGAGGGGGGGCGTGGCATGCCTGGGTCACTGCCGGTTCCAGTGACCCAGGCCGCCAAACCACTACCAGTTTGGCCGAACTGGTTAGAACCCACCACTGGTTCAGACCTTTTTTCTGCAACTTTGGTTATAGAATACACAAGAAGTTATGGAAAGTATTTTTGTTCAAACCTTGACATTCCCAGTTTCAAATATCACAGACAGAAAAGGTAAGAAAGAACTGCTGCCCAAAACTTTGAAGAGCCGTTCTTAATCAGAATAAACAGGATTGCAAGATGATGTAATACTGCAACTCCATATAAAAAAAGTCTTGATAAGTTCCTGAGATATATTTTCCCACAAATGAGATGCATAATCTGCATTTGTCACTGTACTGCTCTGCCCAGAGAAAATTTAGTTTTGTATTATTGAATACCCAAAGAGGTGCATGGTTCTGCTTCCTTCAGTGGCACTATTAAAATCTTCTTGTCCTTTTACAAGAAACCGGGAGGGTGTAATACAGGTAGTCCTTGACTTGCAATAATTCATTTAGTGACCGTTCAAAGTTACAACAGAACTGAAAAAAGGACTTATGACCATTTTTCACATTTACAACCGTTGCAGCATCCCCATGGTCATGTGATCAAAATTCAAATGCTTGGCAACTGGTTCATATTTATGATGATTGCAGTGTCTCAGGGTCATTTGATCCTCTTTTACAACCTTCTGACAAGCAAAGTCAATGGGGAAACCAGATTCACTTATAACTGTGTTAGTAACAACTTTAGTAATTCACTTAACAACTGTGTTAAGAAAGGTCGTAAAATGGGGCAAAATTCACTCAACACCTATCTCACTTAGCAATAGAAATTTTGGGCTCAATTGCAGTTGTAAGTCGAGGACTATCTGTATGCTATATTACAGCATTCACTTCTTGGGAAGGGAAGGATACGATACATATTGATAATATGTGAGAATTAAGGATTGCACAAGTCAGTCTTGAAAAACCAATCAGTTAAAGAACAATCATATTCCCTTTAGCATTGAGAAGAGCAAAAGGCCCCAGAAGTATTTACACATTTTCCAGTTTCCAGCAGTATGACACTTACCATATGTATTTAGCTTCCCTTTTCCACAGGGACAATAAGATATATATTTTTTCTTCTGTTCAATCATACCCAATTCTCAGAGGCTGCCTGGACAAGTCCCTGTAGTTTTGTTGCCAAGGTTTTTTAGAAGTAGTTTGCCACTGCCTTCTTCCAAGGAGTAAGAGAAAATGCCCAAGATGACCCAGTTAGTTTTATACCTAAAGTAGGACTAGAACTTGGTTGATGCCTTAACCACACCAAACTGCTTTCTCTCTCTATCTTATACCAAATTATTAAAGATACTCTTGATAAACTTATTATATAATTTAAAAAATACCTCTAAAGACACTGAAGCAATTGTCAGGACTTTTTGGTTGCTAGAGATTGTTCCAAGACCATATGGATACATCAGTTTTGTGATGTCATTCCTTACTCTTATTGTAATTATTTTTGAGATGTGGTTATTAAATGTTATTTAAATTATTTCCTGATCATAAGAATCAGTATTTACAGATACGAACCCATCCTACATTATAATTGAGTCATTACCTTTTGATAAGTTAAGCAATTTAATAAATCTCATATTATTCCAACGAGATCACACATATTGAAATGATGAATAGAAAACAGACTTTACAAAACAATACTCTCTACCTTAATGGTTTGTTTTTGGTGGCAATATAAAGAAGTACAACATAAAAGTTTACTAATGTATTTGTTAGATTTATTTTTCACCTTTTCTTCGGTAGTTGAAAACAGCATACCAATAGCTCTGTGAAATAATTGGTCTAAGGAATAGTGGCTGATCTTTCATGGCCATGGGTAGATTTTAGCCTGATCTTCCTGTCTAACATCTTAAACCACCACAATCTACATGATTGCATTCTATTTATTTCCTATATGCCTTAAAAAATATATTCAGCATATTATGTATTTTGAACATAAATCTGGATGACCATTTTATCAATCACCATAATATCTGAGATTAAAGCATTAGTCGAATCAACTGTATCTAAATTGTTCAAATTTATGCCTGGAACAAGATTACAAGGCGGTCTGGTCCTTGAATCCAGGCATGTGAAAAGCAACTCACCACACAGAGCACACGGGTGCATGTGGCAGCCTTCCCCAGCCCGATGGTGATCCGCAGTGGGGAACCACAAGTCCCACCATCCCACCCACCAGCCAGGGTGCAAAAAGTGTGGTTCAACACAGCTACAACAGAAAGGTTGTCAGAACATGCTTTAAATGCTGGCAGGGAACAATGGAGGCCGCTGCTGCTGTTAACCTGCTGAGCGTCAGGCAACCATTGCAGTACCCGCTTCTTCTAGCCCCCCAAAAGAAGCGGCTGTCCCGTTACCACAAGTGCAAGGATGCCCAGGAAGGGATTTTTTGTGGGGGGGGGGGGGAGCGAGGCCTTTGGCCGACGGCGCTGCAGGGCTTCCAAGCACGCCTAGCCTCTCCCTTTTCCCCGTCCCCCAATTCAGCCTGCATGAAGCAATCCCGCCTCGGCTGCTGCCCCCCCCCCTCCGCCATTCCCAAAACGGGAGGCAGCTACTTACCGAGTATACAGGAGGGCCACGCCGAGCGGCTGCCCCGACCGCTGCGGCCATCGCCAGGCTGCTTTCTCCTGTCGGGGTGCCCGGCTGCACTCACTCCTGGCTGGCTGGCTCCCTCCCCCGCCGGTTACCGGTAGCACCCATCCACCCGCCCCTGCTCGCCGCCGACGCCCTCGCCACCGTGCTCTGCGAAGCCAGCCGAAGGAGGGAATCTGTCACTCGGGGAAGAAGGGCGGAAGTAGCCGACGGGCGCCGCCATCTTGTCCGCGACGGTATTCGCGCGGGGCCAAACCTCCTCTGGGGCGTGTGATCGCCTTTGGGGGAAGGGCAGGGAAAAGAAGCGGCATGGTGGGAATCGCGGGCGGTTCGAGCCCGTCGCCCAAAGAGGACGAGAAGGAGGACTTCGCTTTTGCAGAAGGGCTTCTGGACACCGTTCTCGGTTCCCTGTATGACTTCGGTGGGTTGATCTCGAATCCGATTTTTCCCAGCGACTATGGGTTTCGCTGTTGCTTCCCCCTATTCTTATCATGGGACCCCCTGCCTGCTCCCCTTTTTTCTTCCCCTTTCCGGATTCCTAGCCATCTCCTGCTCTCAATAGTGTACTAACAATATTTCTGCGGGCAAGGGGCTGGCGCAATGAAACGGATGCTGGAAACAAGAGGAGCTGGCGGAAGTGAAATCTTGCAGAACTGAGAAGCCTTCACGTGTTATATAGTTGTATTGATGTTTCACTGTTTCTTTAAGTGAAGGCGAAATGATCCGAAACCCCCACTTTCCGGCCATTGAAACCAACCAGTCTTGATTAGACCCATTAATCCTAGAGGGCTTTCAAGCAACAAGGTAACAGATACTCGATGGGATCTATCTGTTGTTCATTCCGGCCAGAAACCCTGTTCGAATACTTACCCAAGGTCCTAATTTCGGTTTATTGCCAATTCCACATCTGCAAAAATTATTTTTGAATTACTGAATATCATTTCTGTTTTCATATTTGGTATATTGTTTTGCTCAATGATCTGTTGATAATAAGGAGATACAATAGGTACATTATTCTGCATATACTATGTATAGATCCCCTTTAAGTTCTTACAGAAAGTTTTGTGTTCTTTATTATTCCAAGTGTCTACATGAGCCAAGGTGGCGCAGTGGTTAAATGCAGCACTGCAGGCTACTGCTAGATCAGCAGGTCAGCGGTTCAAATCTCACCGGCTCAGGGTTGACTCAGCCTTCCATCCTTCCGAGGTGGGTAAAATGAGGACCCAGATTGTTGGGGGCAATATGCTGACTCTCTGTAAACCGCTTAGAGAGGCCTGAAAGGCCTATGAAGCGGTATATAAGTCTACTGCTATTGCTATATTGCTATTACATCTAGGTTCTGAATACGATAGCACAAATGAAAACGCTGAACTGTAGAATAAGTTTTTACTTACTCTACAGTTTAACTTTAGCATTTAAATTTGGCCAAATTTAGCTAAAATTTAAATACAATAACAGAAATATGAATTTCTATCTATCTAAGTATGTATGTATAAATAAATAAATTAAATAAATAAATAAATAAGGTCGCATTGAGCTTCATTTTTATTTTATTTATTTAGTTTATATGCCTCCCAATTCAATATTTGAAATGCCTATCGGCGGCTTATAATGTAATAAAAATAGAAATTTGAAAACATAAATATAAAGAGCAATTAAAATTACAAGAATTAATGTAAATACAGATTCCCAATATATCAGTTCCTAGCAAGTGTACAAAAATGCTTCTATTCGGAAAACACCAAAAATAGTCAAGAAAATAAACAATTAAGTCATAGAACAAATCAGTCCCAAATTCTTATTTAATGTACAAATGTTGAGGCTCGAACTATAATTCTCTGGGCACATTATGTGAAGACTCAGTTCCCCTGAGAAGCCTATAACGCTGGGAAAAATGGAAAGAAAAAAAAAGAGGCAGACAAGCAACAAGATAATGGATTTGATTACAACAGCAAAGAAAATGCACCATTGAAAGATATAACAGGCTTGATTGAGGACAGATCATTCTGGAGATTACCTATATGGTTGCTAAACTTGAGGCTATACTGGTAACACTTAATACTGCAATTTGTGAATATGAACAGTGAATTCTGAGTTCTGAGCATGATAAAGTGTGTACATTGCTACCCATTTAAGTGGTTTTGCTTGATTTTTATTTGTTCAAAGTAAAATATCAGTATAATTTAAATTTGCAGAAAAAGGGCTATTTTGATTTTTCTGGGTTGAATGGAACAAGGGGATGGACATGTTTGCTTTTAAACTATAGGTGAATCACCACCAGGGAAATGCAAAAAGAAAAGGAATAAGAAAAGACACTCTCAACAGATAACAGCAACAGTGGCCAGCCCTACTACATCATTTGTCAATCCTGAACATGGTACATCTTCTTCAGACAAGAGGAAAAGTGTGCCCAATTTCTTTGACAATTTGAAAGATGAATTGGCAAGTGTTAATGAGAAAAAATGTGTCTTGGGTTCGAGTTCCCCTCATCCACTCCCATTCAAAAGTGCCCAAGAAGAAAAGGCAACACATGTTGAAGTTGTGACATTCCAGAGTCGACACAAAAAGAAGGCTAAACTAGAAATTCCTGGAAGTAATGATTCAAAGGTAAGGCATTCATATTTAATTGGATTTGGATTTGGATTTTATTAAACATTTATATGCCGCCCTTTTCCCTGAGGGGACTCAGGGCGGCTTACAACAATGGAGGGAAGGGAGTGCAAGACAAGACTTAAAAAGAAAAAGAAACGTGAATAAAAGAAATTAACCATAAAAACACAACATTCACTCAACATTCGGGCGGGGTGAGAGTAATCCTATCCCCAGGCCTGACGGGATAGCCAGATCTTGAGGGCTGTGCAGAAGGCCTGGACTGTGGTGAGGGTACGGATCTCCACGGGGAGGTTGTTCCATAGTGTCGGAGCTGCAACTGAGAAGGCTCTCCTCCGCGTAGTCGCCAGTCGGCACTGACTGGCGGATGGAATTCGGAGGAGGCCTACTCTGTGCGATCTGATGGGACGCAGGGAGGTAATTGGCAGGAGGTGGTCTCTCAGATAGCCAGATCCACTACCATGGAGCGCTTTATAGGTGGTAAGTAAAACCTTGAAGTGCACCCGACGATCGACAGGTAGCCAGCGCAGCTCACGGAGGATCGGTGTTATATGGGCGAACCGTGGTGCGCCCATGATCACTCGCGCGGCCGCGTTCTGAACTAGCTGAAGTCGTCGGATGCTCTTCAAGGGCAGCCCCATGTAGAGCACATTGCAGTATTCCAGCCTAGAGATCACAAGGGCTCGAGTGACTGTTGTGAGAGCCTCCCGGTTCAGGTAGGGCCGCAACTGGCGCACCAGGCGAACCTGGGCAAATGCCCCCCTGGTCACAGCCGACAAATGGTGGTCAAAACTCAGCTGTGGATCCAGGAGGACTCCCAAGTTGCGGACCCTGTCTGAGGGGTATAAATTTTGTCCCCCCAGCCTGATTGATGGAACGCTGGCCGAATTTTTGGGAGGAAAACACAACAGCCACTCGGTCTTTTCCGGGTTGAGCACCAGTTTGTTAGCTCTCATCCAGTCTTTAACAGCCTCAAGGCCCCGGTTCATCACGTCCACCGCTTCATTGAGTTGGCACGGGGCGGACAGATACAACTGCGTATCGTCCGCATATTGGTGGTACTTAATCCCGTGCCTCCGAATGATCTCGCCCAGCGGTTTCATGTATATGTTAAATAGCAGGGGGGACAGAACCGAGCCCTGCGGCACCCCATAGGTTAGGGGCCTCGGGGACGATCTCTCCCTCCCCACCAACACCGACTGCGACCTGTCCGAGAGGTAGGAGGAGAACCACTGTAAAACAGTGCCACCCACCCCCACCTCCCGCAGTCGTCGCAGAAGGATACCATGGTCGATGGTATCGAAAGCCGCTGAGAGGTCAAGGAGAACCAGGATGGACGCGTGGCCTCCATCTCTGGCTCTCCAGAGATCATCGGTCAATGCGACCAAAGCGGTTTCAGTGCTGTAACCGGGCCTGAAGCCAGACTGGAAGGGGTCAAGATAGTTAGCTTCCTCCAAGGTACGCTGAAGCTGTAAGGCCACCACCTTCTCAACAACCTTCCCCACAAAGGGGAGGTTGGAGACTGGATGATAGTTATTAAGAACTGCTGGATCCAAAGACGGTTTCTTCAGGAGGGGCCTCACCACCGCCGCCTTAAGCGCGGTGGGGAGGTGTCCCTCCCGAAGAGAGGCGGTAACAACCGCCTGGATCCAGCCTCGTGTCACCTCTCTGCTGTTGGCAGTCAGCCAAGAGGGACACGGGTCCAGTATGCAGGTGGAGGAACTCACAGCTCGCATAGCCTTGTCCACATCCCCGGAGGCAACATCCTGGAACTCAACCCAGAGATGGTCTACCAAGTTATTCCCCTGTGTCTCGGCTGGATCTGCGGGGGTGGAGTCCAGTTCCGATCGAAACCGAGCAACTTTGTCCGCCAAGAACTGACTATACTCCTCAGCCTTACCCTGCAGGGGGTTCCCCGTCTCCCTCCTATTTAGGAGGGAGCGGGTTATCCTGAACAGGGCGGCCGGGCGAGACTCGGCGGACGCTACCAAGGAGGCAATGTGTGATCTTTTGGCGGTTCTCAATGCCCAAATATACTCCTTGGTGCAAGCTGTCAACAGTGCCCGGTTCGATACGGACCTGTCGGACCTCCACAGGTGCTCTAGGCGTCTCCTCCGGCGCTTTATCTCGCGGAGCTCCTCGGTGAACCAAGGGGGCCTCCGCGAGCCGCTGACCCGGAGGGGCCGTAGTGGCGCAATTCGGTCCAGAGACTCCGATGCCGCCGAGTGCCAGGCCGCAGCAATAGTCTCCGCCGAACTGTGGGCGAGAGCATCTGGAATGACCCCAAGCTCCGTCTGGAACCTAACAGGGTCCATCAGTCGCCTGGGGCGGAACCACCTGGTCGGTTCCTCCTCCCCACGGTGGGGGTTTGGCCTCCGGAAGTCTAGCCTCAGTAGGTAGTGGTCTGACCACGACAGGGGAATGATCTCATTTCCCCTCAGACCAAGATCATAACTCCACTGCTCTGAGAGGAATACGAGGTCGAGTGTGTGCCCCGCTGAGTGGGTAGGGCCTCGAATTACCTGGGTCAGGCCCATGGCTGTCATGGAAGCCATGAACTCCTGCGCTCCGTCAGAGTGTTCACCGAGCGAAGGCAGATTGAAGTCCCCCAGAACCATTAGTCTAGGGAACTCAATTGCTAGCTCGGCTACTGACTCGAGGAGCGCAGGGAGGGCCGCTGCAACGCAGTTGGGAGGCAGGTACGTTAGCAGCAAACCCGCTTGACCCTTGAGGTCCAACTTCACTAGTAGGGACTCACACCCGGCAAGCTCCGGAGCAGGGATCCTACGAGGAGCTAAAGACTCCCGGACTACAATAGCCACACCGCCACCCCTTCCCTGGGCTCTCGGCTGATGAAGCACCTGAAACCCGTCTGGGCACAGCTCTACGAGGGGGACTCCTCCCTCCGTGCCCAGCCATGTCTCAGTAATACATGCCAGGTCTGCCCCCTCGTCTACAATCAAGTCCCGGACGAGGGGAGCCTTATGAATAACAGACCTGGCATTTAGCGACAGCAGCCTGAGACCAGGGTCCTGATTGCTCACGCCATCTGACCTTGGAGTGGGACTCATAGGGCCGGAAGGAGGGATCTCTGCGATATAGCGAACCCTCCTTCCCCGGTAATGGCCAGCCCTAAAGTCCCCGCCATATCTGCCTCTCCCTGTTATGACCGCAATGCTCCGACTCTCTCCCGTGGGCATAATTCCCCCAACCACCCCAATGGCCCCCGCTTGCCCCGCCAGGTCCTCCGAATCAAACATACTCAAACACTCACACTAACAGTCCCCACAATATAGTTAAAACACGAAAAGAATACAGCAATAATAATATTAAAAGTGGGTCTTTCATACTAACACATTCAATCCCACGCACCCAACATACCCGCTTAAAATTGCGCAACACAGAATTTAAAAATTATAAGTTCCAGAAGAGCCAGCCTCCCTTCCTCCAGTTCCAGAGAAATCCGAGGCCAAAGTCCAAGATCCGTATTCTGTAAAATAGTTGTAGATGGAGGGGGGGCAAAGCACAGGCCCCAGGTATCAGCCAGCTCCAGCTTTGCAATCTCACACCCTCCAAGTCCAGATAAAGCGTGGAATAATAAACAATACCGGTCCATAGGAGATAAAACGGTAGTATACAGGGGGGTATCTTATCCTCCCCCTCTCCTGAAGTCCTGGAACGGCCAGAGTCTAAATGTCCAAAGTCTACAGATGACTGGAACCAGTTAGAAGGGGGAAGGGGGGGGTGCCAGCTTAGTGCCCAGTTTTTAAAATGCCAAGTTCCTGTCCCTGAAGCTGCCATCCTCTATCGCTCCTTTCCCCAAACCAAATGCACCATAAGTATATATACCACAAGATGTCAAATATTAAACAGATGGTCGTTGTTCATATTAGGTGTTCCAAAGTAGCAGTGGTAGCAAGTGGTGGAGAAGGGCAGTTGTTCCGGGCCAATGCCGATGGTCGCAGGCCAGGCAGTAAAGCTCGTGTTAGATAAGAACAAATAGGCAGGCAAGCATGGCTCCGCAGCAGCAGGGGGCAGACAGGGAAAGAGATTGTCCAAGACACGAGAGGGGTAAAAGGAGAGGCTCCAACGATGAGAGAGGTAGGCACCAAAATACAGGATAGGGGAGGGGCGGGCGTTCAGGCGAGCTGTGATGGTAGTGGCTAAATCGCCACTTAATTCGCTCGCTCAAGCCACGATAATTTCCTCCTCTTTACCGCAATGGTGGTGGTAATAATGAAGGTGGTAATAGCCAATTTCAAATCCCCCAAGCTCACCGTTCCTTTTTTTTCTGGCTGTAGGTGAAAAGACCAGGGTTCCTCTCCAAGCCCCACGCTGTTTAGATCTAGGAAGAACAGTGGGGGGGAACCCAATCGTGAGAGCGAAAAGCTCAGGCAGCCGTTTTCCGTCCAATTCCCGCTGCCACCATTCCGCTGCTCTAGGGCACCTTCCAAGACCAGGGCTCACCCGATCGGGCAGGCAGGCGACCACCAGGGGCATCTAAGGCACCCAGGTATCCAGGATGTTAAAAGACGCCGATCGTCCGCGTGTCGCCGCCGCCGCCGCCCTTGCTCGATGGATCAGCTGTTAGGCTGCTCAGCTGTTAGGCGCGATAGAGGCTGAAATAAGCCTTCGGGAGCGATGTTTTTTGAAATTTCGTCCGGTCTTGGAGATTCTGAAGATCTTAATCTCACCCAGGCTCTTTCTGGAAACTTTGCGGCTCGTTTGGAAGGCTACCCAGTACTTTTTCGCCAGATTACAAAGAGCGAAAAAGCCCGGCCGCCATTCCAAACCCGCACATGCGCATTAATTCCCTCATGTTTGGAAACAGAACATTCAGTTTATAAAAGGGACTTGTCAAAAATAATTGCAAGTCACCTTGAAAACATTATTGGTCTGCCTACCTATATTATCACCATATGACTAAAGAGAAAGAAAAGACTTTTCATTTTATGAATTTACTCTGGTCATTTAGGAATAATTTAGTTGGCTAAGTAAATTAATATTTGCAAGCCTCTTTTACTGTATACAAATTCTTCATAATACAATGTTCGTAAATACATTCAGTATTAAAGCTATACCACGTTTAATTGCAAGGTGAGATGGGAATAAGTATTTTGCCACAACACAAAGCTTCTTTGCTCTTCTCTTTGCAAGATGAGTAGTGATATCAGAATAGGTAAAGGTTTCCCCTGTCCAGCTGTGTCTGACTCTAGGGGGTGGTATTCTCTGTTTCTTAGCTGAAGGAGCCAGCGTTGTCCAAAGACATTTACGTGGTCATGTGGCTAGCATGACTGTCTGCTGAGGTATCTGGAACATTGTTACCTTCCCATCGAAGTGGTACCTATTTATCTACTCACGTTTGCATGCTTTCGAACTGCTAGATAGGTAGGAGCTGGGGCAAGTAAAGGGAGCTTACACCATTGTGTGGCACTTGGGTCTCAAACCTGAGCTGTCAGTTCAGCATCTTTAACCACTGAGCCATCACACAGTCCCGCTATCAGGATACTTCTGATTGATTCATAGCTTCTCATTTTCTTTGAGTTTAAGATGTTATACCAGGTACAAAAGAGGTCCATATATTAATTCAACTTTGAATTGACCTACCCAGTCTGGTCTGTGGAAATTCACATAACCACCCATACAAAATTAAAATATTTATCTTTTTGCTACCATCTCTTGACTAAATGGCTTTTTTCAGCCTAGATCTGGTAACTACATAATTTTCTTTAGAAAAGCTCAACTACTAGTCATAATTTTCTGTATTAAACAAAATAGGAGACTGAGTAGTTTGTGCTTTCAAATAAGATGCTTAAGTGGACATCCACTTAGCCATACTTAAATTTCAGCTTCTTAAGTCAAGGCAAAATTTGTTGAAACCAGACCAAATCAGATCACTCACTTACTGGACTTCCACGGAAATTAGCAGTTATGGCAAACAGAGATAAAATGGAATTCTGTAATATTTTTTTAAATATATTTTATGATATCTGTCCTGGCTTTTTTGGTCCAATGTCCAATCTAATCTATTGACAGGATTTTTTTTTCTTTCAACAATCTTGCAAACCTTATTGAGACAATGAGAATTGTAATTGAGTCAAGGTAATGTGGTACTGGTTCATTTCAAAGTGTTTCTAGCCTATTCTTTCCAGTATCTATTTTAAATCTAAAACTAACAGATAGGATCCACTTGTTACAAAACTGGTTTAGGATTGACTCACAAACAGGTAGTTCAGTAGAATTCCATGGTTGCTGTTATTACCAAATACCAGTATTTCAAAAGAATTAAGCAAGAGTCAAATAACTTTAATTACTAGAGTTTTATCATCAGCTTCTGAGGTTCAGGCAAGTTTTTAAAATTAGATTCATTAAGAATTTTACATTGAATTACACAGATTAAAAATTTTTTCCTATCTTAAGACCATAGCAGTAAGTAGGTGTTTATGATGAGTATGATCTGCTACCTATCCTGATTTAAACGTGATCAAGGTAATTACTGTTGTTTAGAAATAAATACACTTCTGTGGCTAACAAGAAACGCCAATTAGGAACACTTAAATACATAGCTTACATAAACAGCAACACATTTCACTTCCTGAATGCTGTTATTGTATTGTTCACATCAACAATACAATAACAGCAACAAAAACAAACAAACCTCCTGCACACTTTTGCATTTGGCAATTTTTTGGTAACGGAGTGCAACATGATTACAGTTTTTTCAGTAGCACCCAAGAAATACAGTTTAAATATACCAACATGTCAATCTATTAAACCGAAAAGAAATAGTTTTCTTCTTCAATTCAAAATTATTATCAGCCTTACTTACTTGCTCTTACTTGCTCTAACACTCCCCAGCTTTCTCTTGTTTTGAGTGCCATTTGGTTAATAATAAAAAGATTGAAATTATTGCGTGTTTCATTGCTTAACACTTTGTGGCTTAGAGAACTTAAAAACAAGTAAACCACTATAAGCCACTCCAATCATGTGAAACAACCTGATATTTAAGCTCCGTGTTCTGAGCTATGGGCATCTCCTTCCCCTCTAATATTTAGGTATGTTCATAAGAAGGAGATTCAGAAGCTTGTCTTCCTTTTTAGTTTAACTCTGTTTCCTTGTTATGTCCAAATATAGAGCAACAGTTTGTCATTAGTGCAATTGCAGGTAGTTCTCAACTTATCACCGTTCATTTAGTGACCATTTGAAGTTACAATGGCACTCAAAAAAGTGACTTGCAACTGTTCCTTGCACTTACGATCGGCAGAGCATCCCCATGATCATGTGATCAAAGTTGGGGTAGTGACAACCAGCATGTATTTACGATGGTTGCAGCCTCCCAGGGTCATGTGATCACCATCCTGACAAGCAAAATCCATGAGTGAAGCCAGACTCGCTTAACAACCTACATGATTCACTTAACTGCAGTAATTCTCTTTACAACTGTAAAGCTGTGGGGGTGGGGGTGACTCACTTAACCACTCTTGCTTAGCAATCAAAATTCTAGTCTCAATTGTGGTCCTAACTTGAGGACTACTTGCAGGTTTTTTTAAAAAAATATTTAAAAAATGGCTTGGTTTGGGGGAGAAACCCCAGTTGATTGAATTTTTGTTGTTCTAATAGTTCACCCTGCAAAAAGAGCTCAGTTCAGTCAAAATGTTCCCATCCTGGAAAAGCCATTTTTCACAGATTTTTCTTTTTAGTTGTATATCTCCCATGTATTGGAGAGGGAACTGATCCTGAGGTATTTTTTTCTTTCTTTTTCTCTGTTCTACCAGCAGAAACAGCCTACTATATTGGAAGTTTTCCTGCAGTTTTCTCTAAGAAGGTTTATTCTAGAACCAGCTTGTATTATAGCATAATACTGACAAAGTCAAGATTAGTTATTTACTCGGAAGAGTAAACCTCTGGTTCCAATGTCCGATCCAGATTGGATCCCACAAGATTAGTTATGGTCAAGGAATTGGATTGCATAATAACTTGTGTCTAAAAGAAATTGGAAACAAAAAGGTATGTTTCCTCACAGTGTCCCTGAGGAAGGGAAATGAGCATGTGTGTTAGGCTTGGAAGCCATCTTTTGCATTGGGTCTTCCGGCCTGCCACATTTACTGCTGTGGGAAAATGGGAGGGGGGAATTATATGGAGTATGTGAGATATATACAGTAGTCAAAATAACATTCCTTTCTCAGAGAGTCAAGGACGTCTTGCCCTGCACCTGGAAGGGTGTGACTAGAAGGCATCTCGAGTTGGGACAGTGGTTTGATTGGACCATGTGATGGACATGTGGTTGCTGGGCAGGGACTTGGACTTTCATTTGGGTGGGAAAAAGGAAGCTTTCAGATTTAGGTTTTCCAAGATGTGCCAATTTGACATCTCTAATAAAATGGAACTTTCAGGAACTTCAAGCCTCGGAGTCTTCTTTCATTGGGGACATTACTTGGAACCCTGACAATGTGCTAATAAATATTTCATTGTTAATGCTATTAAAGTGGTGAAATACTAATACTTTAAATGCTAATACCGGATTGCTGGATGTACTTAGGGCCAGCATCTGTGTTCTCATCCTGTTTGGTGTTACATCATAATTATTAAACAACTTGCCACTTTCTGATCAGATTTGGTACAGGCTTTGTACCAGCTATTTGTATACTTGAGATTTCCTTTAGATTGATGCTCTGTTAATGGATTTCAAAAATCTTATTTAATAGCAAAACATACTATTTTATGTTTTAAATTGTATCTAGGCAAAAATGGCTGCTGAACAACCATGTATGGACAACCAAGAATTTCACTTGGAAAAAGTAAGTTAATTTGATGTATGTTTAAAGGCAGGGTGGGTTTGATTTAAATCAAGTCAATTTGAATCACTAGTAAAAAGGCTTGATTTAAATCAACTTGATTTAAATCATAATTTTTAAAGAGCAACTGTCATTTATGTCCTGCAGCGGCTCCTCTGACCTGCTGTTGACTCACCGACAGTCCCATTCACTTTAATGGGATGGCTGGTGATGTGGCAGTGACACAACAAAGTGAGGGATGTGATAGGCAACAGGTGGGTGGATGCCCACTAACAGGCACTGCCATGACGGATCTGAAATGACAGGTGCTCTTTAAATGTAAGGACTCGTTCTTGCTGATAGTTAGAATCTTTAATATTATTATTTGCAAATAAAGTGAAGGTTTCCTATTTAGCTTGTAGAGTTTGGAGTCATTGAATGTGTTTACCAAAATGTAAATATTGCAGAATATTCAGCCTTATGCTACATAACAAACTGCATTTCATTCTCAATAAACTAAATTATTATCTTAACTAGAAAACTATCTTTAGATAGATTTTTACTCCAAAAGCATTTTGTTAAAATAAATTAGATAATTTTTTAAAAAAATCTATTGTTTTTTTAAAAAACCATCGATTATTATCTACCCTGTTTAAAGGTAAACACACAGCATGGAGTCTGATGGAGAAAAGATAGAATTGTCCATAGATCATTAACCAGGCCCCAAACCTACCAGTTTTTTCCCCCATAAACCAGACTTTCTACAACTATTTAGGAAGGTCCGCAATATTTTAGGCCTGAAATCAGAATTACAGTTGCAAGAAAAAGTATGTGAACCCCTTGGGATTACGTGGAGTTTTGCATGAATTGGTCATAAAATGTGCTCTGAACTTCATCTAAGTCACAACAATAGAAAAACACAGTCTGCTGAAAATAATACTATACAAACATTAGATGTTGACATGGTTTAATTGCACATAACATGTAAACATTCACAGTGCAGGGAGGAAAAAGTATGTGAATCCTTGGACTTAATAACTGGTTGACCCTCCTTTGGCAGCAATAACCTCAACCAAACGTTTCTTGTAGTTGCAGATCAGACCTGCTCAACGATCTGGAGTAATTTTGGACCACTCCTCTTCACAAAAATGTTTCAGTGTAGCAATATTCTTGGGATGTCTGGTGTGAATCGCTCTCTTAAGGTCATGCCACAGCATTTCAATCGGGTTGAGGTCAGGACTCTGACTGGGCCACTCCAGAGGGCGTATCTGTATCTGAAATGGATGAACTGTCATACCAAAAAATCTGGATGGAAATCTGGAATCCTGCAGAGAATACTCAAGAAAAAGGAATTCCAAGCCCTGCTGGATCTCCAGGTGGCCTGTCCTCCAGAGGTGGGTTCCTACTCGTTCGGTCCAGTTCTCCTGAACAGGTAGTGCTGCCTTCCAACAGGGAGAGAACCAGTTCTGAGCATGTGCTCAGCGAACTGGTAGTAAACCGGTTAGGAACCCACCACTGCTATCCTCACATCCAACATCTATCCAGTTATAGTTCCTGAGCTTCAACTGTCAGAATGCCCTCTAGTACAGTGTTTTTCAACCTTTTTTGTGCAAAGGCACACTTTTTTCATGAAAAAATCACAAGGCACACCACCATTAGAAAATGTTAAAAAAATTTAACTCTGTGCCTATATTGACTATATATAAAGTGTTTTTCCCACGGCACACTTTACACTATGTCACGGCACACTAGTGTGCCGCGGCACAGTGGTTGAAAAACACTGCTCTAGTAGAAGGACCTTTGATTCAGCCTGTCATTCCCTCCCAGAGTGTTCAGGTGATGATTGCCATAGTTTTATAAATAATGAAAGCTCAATTTGTGGGGTTTAGGAAGTGGGGGCGAGGTGAATGTGTATGAAATCCAAAGTCAAGCAGTTGATATAACTTGCATTGTTTGTGTCATTGTCTAATTGCAATTGTCTGTGGGAATGTCCTTGTGTGAAGCAAGAGGAAAAAGAATAGCAGGCTAGGCCAATAAGAGGGAGCTTAGTCTGTAGAGGAAATGGAGGTGTGGTAAATGTCTCAGAAGAGACCCTCTATTTTCTTTAACTGTAAAGGTGGGGAGAGGAGAGGATGCATTTTCAGACTTGCAAGATTCTGTTACTGTAAGCTTACAATAAAGATACAGTTCCAAGCATCAACCATTTGTTCAGTGGGAATGGTGCCGAACAAAGGGAGTTAGGACTGATCCTCGAAGCTCCAGCTGTCGCAAGACTTCCGCGGTTGTGTGAACAAAATTTGGGCGTCTGGCAACCAACCACATTTACAGCATTCCATGTTCACATGATCACCATGTGTGACCTTCCCTACTGGCTTCTCACAAGGAAAATCAATGGGGAAGCCAGCATGGAAGGTTGCAAGTTACTTGGGTAAGTCTTCCCCACCTACTCTGGCCTTTCTTTGTTTCCATACACTGTGCTCTTCTAGCTCACTTTGCTTGCCTCATTCACACGTATTGAACCCTCATTCCTACCTTTGCTCACATATATCCTATATCCTCTTTGTTTCTTCCCTCTGTGAACCTTGCTTTATGTTCTCCTTCACCCCTTTGTATGCATCATTAACATATCTCAGCACTCACATGCACTCCATGAACTCCTTCCCAAGCCTCCCTCAGGCCTCCCCCCCCAATCTCTCTACAGCACTCCTGCAACACCTTAACTGCTCACCAACCTGTGCATCTCAGGGTTACAACAGCAAGCAGGACTTCTTGGATTGCCGTTAAAAACTGATGCACTCACAAGACATTCTGTTTTGCAACTATATCACTTAGTGATGGGATCCTGTTGCCAATTGTTGTTGTAATTCAAGGATACCTGCTCATGATTGGTGCTTCTTGTCTGGATTACCTCAAAGGACTGACATCAGTCTTGCAGGTCTGAAAGTACATCTCTTCCTCCACCTATAGTCCAAGAAACTAGGGAGGGTCTTTCTGAGCGGGTTGCTGCACCCCAATTCCTTCTGCAGACGAAGCTCCCTCTTACTTGACCTAGCCTGCTATTTCTCCCACTTTTCTCAAGAACATTCTCATAGATTATTACTATTACTATTAGACAATGATACAAATGCTGTAAGTTATATCAACTGCTTGAATTTGGATGTAATTCACATCCACCTCACTCCCCCACCGAAATCCAAATTGAGCTTTCATTATTTATAAAATCATGGCAATCATCACCTGAGCATTCTGAGAGGGGAAGACAGGGTGAATGGAAGGTCATTGTACTACTGGACATCCTAATAGTTGAAGCTCAGGAACTTTCTGTGTGCTTGTGTAGATATTGGATGTGAGGATAGGCCATTTGGAAGTCCAGCAGGGATCGGAATTCCTTTTTCTGGCGTATTCTATGCTAGATTTCAGGTTTTCATCCAGATTTTTTTATATGACAGTTCATTCATTTCAGATACAGATTGCTATCTCTATCTCTGTTCATTTTGGCCATGTTAAGAAACTAAAAGGATGTGATAGATTTACCACTGGGAAACTCTCTAATGTCAAGCATTTAACAAAGAATCTCTGAGCATATGGCTCTATTTTCAGGCCTCAAATATTGCAGACCTGTCTAAATAGTTGTGGAAAGTCTGGTTTATGAGACTAAACTGCCCCTTACTTGACCTAGCCTGCTATTCTTTCTCCTCCAGTTTCTCTGAAGGACATTCTCACAGACTATTATAATAAGACAATAACACAAATTATCTAAGTTATATTCAACTGCTGGAATTTGGATTTATTATGATTATGATTCGTGATGAATGTATCTTTTCTTTTATGTACACTGAGAGTATGTGCACCAAAGACAAATTCGTTATGTATCCAATCACACTTGACCAATAAAGAATTCTCTTCTGTTCTATTCTATTCTATTTCACACACATCCCCCTAAGATACTGCTTATCTGCCTAGTCTCTGGTTCCACTTCCTATCTCTCAAGGACATTCTCACAAACCATTACAGAGTGTTACCTTTTTTAGATAGTGATCTAAATGACTTAAAGAATGTAAAAAGATCTACTATGCTGCAGATTACACTCTATTCCATATTGTATCAATTTATCAATTGTCCAGGACCGCAATCTGAAATAACATTTTGCAGTTAACATATGAATCTGACGATTGTTGACTCAAAAAAAAAATCCTCAAGTTTTTATATTCTGTGAAAACAGCTACAGAACATTTCTTCTGCTTATGCCACATGGTGGCATGATGTGTTACGCAATTCTTCAAATGCGTTTCTTATGAAACTTCAGCTTGTATGCTTATGCTTCATGGAAAGCAGAATTGCAAAAGACCAAAGGAAAAAAAAAATCAGTTGTGTTTGCAATGCTTTAGGCCCGCTTGGAAGTACACCGCCTTGGAATTACAGGATTTACAAAGAAAGAACAGAGGGAATTGGAGCAAGAACGTGCTGTCATGTTGGGAGCAAAGGTATGACACTTCCTTGTGAGTCGAGAGATGATTTACAGAAGAGGAGATTTTATCCTTAAAGCTTTCCCATTGCAAAAGCCTTTGGGTGGTTTGTTTTTTTTCCCAACTGGAGGTGAAATGGCAGGGTCAAAGTATGGTAGAGGTTTGAGATTTCAAAAATAAATTGCGGATGAGCAATGTAGCACTCTTCAGACAGAGTTTCTGCATTAAATTCCTTTTAAAAATTTAAAACTAGTACTACCGAATATACTTGGGTATAAGCCAACTCTTGAATTTTTAATCAAAGTATGAAAAATGTACTACCCATAGGTAAACCCAACATACATTTTTGTGATATTTTACTTAAAAACCCAAAGATTAGCTTATCTGTGGATGGACTTATCCACAAATATATATAAGAAATATGGTACATTAAAATACTTTTAAAAGTATTATCATATATACTTAAGGATTAGCCCATCCACAGATGTCAAACCTGAAGTTTGGAGGTATATTGCACTTGAAATGTTTGGCTTATTCACTAATATATATGGGAGTTCTTAATACGTAAATGTGAGTGGTTGCATAACTATTTTAAAATGTTGCCTTAGTATTGAACATATTTAGAAATCTTACTGTAATTCAGCTTTTTGCCTCATGAATTTGTACTGCCAGCAATGCATTCACATCAAGACTTAAGAAATAGGGAAGGTGGTATTTGCATTTCTGTCAAACATTATCTACATAAATGTCTCAAAGCATCCCATCTTCTGAAAGAAATGAGAACAGTGATTATGAGTCGCTAATCATTTCATAAATAGCCACATATCTATTGAAAGCATCAAATTAAATCATGTTAGCATTTAAAGAACCATCATTATACATTATTGTATAATCACTATGAACTTTTTTCTCTCTCTTTTTTTGTGTATTTTTTTTTACAAAATACTGAAATAGTGTGATTAAAATCTTATTGCAGCCTCCAAAAAAGGAATATGTAAACTACAAAATACTTCAAGAGCAAATCAAAGAAAAACAAGCAGCAAAGAAGAAAGAAAATATGATGGTTTGTGTGAAATATTTTATATAAAAACAAAACGTAAAATCAAGTAAGAAAACTCTAGTATAATGGTTTCCAATAAGACCTGGGCTATGCATTTAGCATAATTCTAACAACAAATTGAAGTCAGTTCCCATTGCATTTGGGAACCATATCTGATTTATGGAAATGTGGTAAATGACCATTTAGAATATTCATGCTCCTATTCCTATTTTGATTAACAGGAAAATAAATCTGATTCTCTGAAGAGGAGAAAAAAGAGAGGGCATGAAGAAAGGTGAGCCAAGATTACAATCTTATATAAACAAGGTGTAATAAATTAGATTTATTTTTGTATTTGTTTTGGTTGTACTAATTAAGTTTTTTTCACAGCTAGTGGTAAACAATAATGTAGTTTTGGCATTAAATGACTGAGCCTTTAGCCTCTGTTTTATTTCTTCTTTATGAAGTGTACAGAGAAATAATTAGTGTTTGTTATTGAATGGGACTGGGCAAATATAAAACAGTGGTTCAGTTTCAGAAGCAATAGGAATCTCTTGATAGTTTGAAACTTTCAGGATAAAATGTTGAAACAATTGTTATGAGATAGATAGATAGATAGATAGATAGATAGATAGATAGATAGATAGATAGATAGATAGAGAGTACGTACGTACGTACGTACGTACGTACGTACATACATACATACATACATACATACATATATATTTGCCAAACTGTAGAAGCAGGTATAGATTTGTATGTATATATAAAAACATCACGAGAATCAATCCATGTGGTCACAAAGATCGGCACTGTAATAAAAACCAGTCAGTATATTAACATGCATTTATACCCAAATATGTTTTCTTTTTAAAATCAGAAAATCCAAGAAGACAACGAAACAGAACACCTTGCCAACAGGACGGTTGGGAAAATTTAAAAACGGAACATTGATTCTTCAACGTTGTGACATAAGGAGGATCAAATCTTCTAAGTTGAATAAATGAACTTATATTGAAAACAGAATAGGATGAAGAAACTGGGTAAAAAAATTACTTTTTAAAAAAATCTAATTGTTCCTTTAAAAAAAAATAAAAACTCATTTAAAGATTCCATTTGTAATCGGAATTTGATAGTGTATTATTGATTAGTGTGCAATAAGAAGAAATACATCTGAAAGCTAAATTTTGCAAATGTCAACTGAATTGCATAATTATTTACCGCTGAATTGATTGAACTGGTTACCAACATATATGAATTTATAAGAATTCGTCAGAAAGTTTTATACTGAATTGAATATGAGCTCCCGTTACTTGTCCCAGCTTCTGCCAACCTAGCAGTTTGAAAGCATGTAAAAATGCAAGTAGAAAAAATAGGAACCACCTTTGATGGAAGCTAACAGCGTTCCGTGCGCCTTCGGCATTTAGTCATGCTGGCCACATAACCATGGAGTCATCTTCAGACAGCGCTGGCTCTTTGGCTTTGAAACGGAGATGAGCACCACCTCCTAGAGTCAGGAACGACTAGCACATATGTGCAAGGGGAACCTTTACCTTTAGAGAATAAGGTTTTTAAGAAACATTGTTTTCTATTTCTGTATGCCAAACTTTTCTGCAGTTGGGGTTTAAAAGTAGCCTGCTTAACTTATCTGCCAAAGAGTAAAATATGTTAGTTTTCCGTAGAAAAGGTACATAATCTTCAATGTAATCTGTGCTCCACACTGGACCTGAAGCAGAGGTGGGTTCCTACCAGTTTGCACCTATTCGGTAGAACCGGTTCATCAAATCTACCGAACCGGTTAGAAGAGGTTCCACCAGTGGACCCGGAAAGCAGGCCATACATACAGAAGAGGTTCCAAAATTTTTTGAATCCCACCACTGACCTGAAGGTATAGAACTTCTCCATGATTTGTATAACTCTCAGAAATATTTCATCATTTCAGACTTGTAATTTGGGAAACTATTCAGTGTTTTTTTTTAAATGACATGATAGCAGTATTCCAAGGGCTGCCACAAAGAAGAGGGGGTCAAATTATTCTCCAAAGCACCAGAGGGCAGGACAAGAAACAATGGTTGGAAACTAATCAAGAGAGAGGCAACCTAGAATTAAGGAGAAACTTCCTAACAGTGAGGACAATTAACCAGTGGGACAGCTTGCCTTTGAAAGTTGTGGGCGCTTCATCACTGGAGGTTTTTAAGAGGAGACTGGACAGTCACTTGTCTGAAATAGTATAGGGTCATGATGGCGAATCTATGGCATGTGTGTCGCAGGTGGCATGCAGAGCCATGTTTTCTGGCACGTTCATTCCCAAACTTCCAGTTTGCTCGTTGGGTTTGTTTTTCACCCTCCCCAAGCTCCGGAGGCTTTCCTGAATTCTGGGGAAGGCAAAAAACAGCCCCAAAGATCGTTTCCAGCTTCCGGAGAGCTGTTCTCGCCCACCCCGGGCTTCAGGAAAGCCTCCGGAGCCTGATGTGGGGGGTGTCATGCGTGCATGCACAGGTGGGCAGAGAGCCTGATGTGGGAGGTGTCATGCGTGCATGCACAGGTGGGCAGAGAGCCTGATGTGGGAGGTGTCATGCGTGCATGCACAGGTGGGCAGAGAGGATTGAATTGGTGTGGGCATGTGGCCATGCGCAATAGCACGCTATAAGAAAAAGGTTCACCATCACAGGTATAGGGTGTCCTGCTTGAGCAAGGGACTGGACTAGAAGACCTCCAAGGTCCCTTCCAGCTCTATTCTATTCTAAATATAACATTATATATAGGTTTTGTATCCCGATTCCAGGAATTTGGGCAGGAAATGACCATTTTTTTGCCTTTTCTCAAAATCAAAATTATGATCACTGCTGGCTTTTCAGAGTGTAAATACTTTTTTATGGAATCATACCAGGTGCTTTACAGGTAATTGGTTTGGGCTGCAAGAACAAGACTACTAGATGGCTGCTAAGAAATTTGAACTTTTTGTATCTCTTTGTGGCCATCTAGTGGTTGTTTGTCACAGCTCAAATTTAGTAGCCTTCACAGATATGTTCATCCCTCCCTCCTTTCTGGCATTCTCTTGTGACTAAAAAGTGGAATGAAACAAAAATCCAACTTAGTGGTTTTCAAGATTTCATAGGAAGTGCGCTTGTATTGCTCTTTGAAGCTTCTTAGGAGACCTGTCCACTCTCAGTTGACTTATTCTCTCTGGAGTGTTTGTTCTACGGCAGTAATGGCTAACCCTTTTGTCTTTGTGTGCCAAAAGTGTATGTGTGCACACGTGATAGCAGATGCATGTGTGCCCACACCCATAATGCAATGTGTGCACAACACCTTTCCGTGCGCCCCGTCCCTTGCGCATGTGTGTGCAAACCTCCTTATGCCCCCATGAATTCGTGCATGAAACCCCCCCCCCCCTGCACCTTGCTTTGGGCTTAACAGGCCTCCCTGAAGCCTCCTGGGACCAAAAATGGGCCGGGGGGACACGACTTTCCCCATACATTTGCACGTGTCTCCTGCATGTGTGACCGAGACCCGAAAATCAGCTGGCTGGTGGGAGGTGGGCACACGCATGCGCAGTGGAGCTGAGCTGGGGCGACGGCTTGTGTGTCTGCAGAGAGGCCTCTGCATGTCACTTGTGGTAGGCATGCCATAGGTTCTCCATCATGGTTCTAGGACATGAAATCTGCTCACAGTGTAAAATTATATGGGACATGTCTCAGTAGTACAGCATGTGCTTTAAATGGGAATGATCCCATGTTTTATTCTTTATCCCTCCATGGAAAAGGACCCTGGGTGGAGCCATTGCTGGTCAAGTAAATAATCCGCTTAATAGAGAAATATATGATCTAATTGCTTCTGCTTCCTTCCTGCTGGCAGGGGAATTCTAGGATGTGAGGCCCATGCACCTTAAAATTGCCAAAAGTGAGAAATACTGATCCAGATGTTTAGGGAAGAGTACACAATTGCAATTCTATTTAAGCAAAAGAAAATAAGGGAGACAATGTCTTTGGATTTGTTGGCAGTGTAGTAAGAATTTATTTTAAATCTGTAAAACAGCATAAACTTATACTTCCATGTTTTCAAAAAGGTAGTACATAAACATTTGAGACAATAAGACAAAAACGTTTTGCTTCCAATTCAAAAAATACAAACTTTGCTACAGGTAAAAAATTAGAAAAAAATTATTATTTTTGTTTCTAAACTCCTTTCTTGATCTGGTGTCATAGAAGATGTACATTCCACCAAATCGAAGGATATAAACAAAACATGTTGTGATTAGGGGTGACAACTAGTGCAAACAATGTTTTGCTTACTTAACCAGACTTTAACATAACGTGACTTTCTTTTCTTTTTTTTTTTTTTTGCCAACATTTAAGTTAACATCTTCCATGCTTTTATAACTTGAGAAAAAACAGCATTTCTACCTCATGCATTAATTCTAGAACATTGTCATCATACCATGTCTCTGGGCTGTGCTTCCGTTCACTATTTTTTTACAACATTATATTTTTATTGACTGTATTTATGTAACACAGGGTTAGGAACACTTGTGAAACTCCAAGAGGAATCCTGCATTTTTAATATTGAAAATAAAAGGACATCCTTTAGATTGACCATCTTCCAACAAAACCATTTATAAGAACAAAGCCCACTCTATGGCTTTCTGCCATTTACGATCAAAACCCCGGTTACCCTTGAAAACCAGCTATTGATGCTACTTTCTAAGTAGTTCTTTCTATCAAACCAGTGAATCTCTGGTGTATGGGGGGGGGGGGAGAGAATGAATAATTCTGTAAGGTGGAATCTTCCCACCTGGTCACTTCCCATTGTACTTCCCTGAGACAGATTAGGTGAGTGCAGTCATCCAAGCAAGAGTTTGACAGATCAGGAACAAATGCTTGGCATCCCATGGATGAACTTTTCAAAACAGTGGGGGTCAGCTCAATGAAACATAATTGGCTGGGTCCATGCAACACATTGAGTCAAAACTAAACAAGCTATGGTTTGACTTAATGGAACGTGGAAACCCAATCAGGGATTGACTTCCTTCCTGAGTGAAAAGAAATGGATGATAAATCCTGAAATCAGAGCATTTTAAGAGATACTTTTCTCTAAATCAGATTTTGCCAATTGAACTGTTTTTAGACAATGATACCAGTATTTGATCCTAGCACCACTCTTATTCTAGTGCTACATTGGCTGATCATGACTGACTTATGTGTACTTGATTGGCCCTCTCTTATTACATGATGCTGATCATGAGTACATGAGAACCTATATCTATATGAGAGTTTAAAAAAATGTTTTGTAATGTAAATGTGGAGAGTTCATACAGTCCACTGTAATTAAATCCTGGTTGCAAGCATGATTCCTCCTTTACCCACTGAAACCATTTTTGCCCATCAATGAATTTTGTGGGGGGAGGGAATTGATTCCATCTGCTTATTCCAGCTCTTGCACTTTTTTCACAAAAACTTTATGATTAGGCTTATCAACTGATGGTTGACCTCTGCAAATTTATGTATGCTGCAATCACAAGAAAGATATCACAGCAATAGTGACAGTGAATTGAGTGTGGTTGGAAATGGAAAGAGTGGAATATGGAAAGGGGAGATAGATGGACTGGAGCTCTACCCCAGATTTCAAAGTATAGAAGAAGAAAAGAGAGAAGAATTGATGGAACTAAGGAAAGAAATTTTGTCAGAAGCACTAGTGATAACCAAAGATAAGCTGATTGAAGAAGCAGATGGAGGGTTTCGAGCTTATACAAGATATGCAATAAGCAATATGTTGCAAAGAGAAGTCCATACAAAACTTACTAAGGAAATAACCAGAATACTAATGCCACAAATGGCAAGAGACATAAGACTGCACTATTACTGGAAAGACACAGGTTGATGTAATGAAAGCTTATAATAAAAAATTAAGTGAAATTTAGTTAAATTTAGAGCATTATGTATAAATGAAGTGATAATGGATACAGTTAAATAATTGATTGATAATGATAATAATGCATATATATGTATTGGTTTGATAAGAGGAAATTTGATATAAATTGCAAATGGTGACTACGAAAGGAGGTTTAGAAACTCTGTTATTAAATATAACCAATTTTATGTAGAACATATTATAAAGATGTAATGTTACTGGATGATATTGGGAAGAACTAATTGAATGCCATTATGTGGTTTTGCTTTAAATCTGGAATATTTTATATAAAAGGATGTAAAAACAATTATAGTCAAATGAAGGTTGAGGTATGATGATAGTAATATATAGAAATATATTTGATTTAAAATATATGATTTGATATGAATTGTCAGTGATGACTGTGGAAGGGATGCACGGATGTTTTTGTAACCAATCGACACACTTTCGACAATTTGTAATGTAAGATGGTTGTGTGTGTGGGGGGGGTTGTGTTTTGTCTATTTGTGTTTATTCAAAAATAAAAAAAATTCTTTATTAAAAAAAGGATATAACAGCAATCAGTTATATCTATGGTGAGCAAAGCATTTTGAATAGCACATTTTAACACTTGGGGTGGTCAAAAGAGGAACAAGAGAGTACTAATAAATGAAACACATAATTACATTCATTCAAATTTTGGAATAAAAATGTTCTCTAGAATTTTGAAGAAGCCCTGATAGGATTATTTCACCCTACATTTCTACATCACTTCACTGTTCTCTTATTTCCAATATTGTCAATAAAAATAGGAAATTGCTTAAAACAACACCAATAATGAGCCACATTTTCTGTTGTTTTTTCAAATTGATCCACTCTCTTAAATGGGAAAAACAGATTATGAAGTTCTTTTAATACTATGCTTTGTTTCTTTTTCATATATTAATACCACCACTTTTTATTCAGAGTTTTAGAAAGTTAAGAGAAAGCCATAATAAAGCTTCTTCAAGCTGGACCAAAACTTTCTCCTATCAGCTATCATCAACTTCACAATCAAACTACAAAAATCCTAAATTGGATTTTTGTTTATTTCCGTTCCACACTTTGAACATTACGAGCAAAACTAGAAGTGCAGAATTGCAAGAATGCAATTAATATATACGTCATTTGTTACACATATGAATTTTGTAAGTTTGGGATTATGAAGGTGGGGGGAGGATATAACTCCTTCCTTCTTCATCATGACTGAAATCAAAATGACAGTCCTGGAGCTTCTGTTTCTGCACACTCATCAGGGCTACTGAAGTGCCCTCAAAAATATTAGAAGCCTTTTCAGGATAGCTATGTCTAAGAAAGAGGAAAGAACTAACAAACAAATAAACCAACAAACCACTCTCCACATCTTCATTGGTTCCAAGGCTATTCAAGCTTCCTCTATTTACACAATAAATTATGGGTCATCATCATGATGGAATTTTCTACTTCATGAGGAGGTCCATTTTTTTATGGTTCCTGACCCTCTCTCCCCTGAAGAGGATCTGCAATGAACTTTTGTGTGTAAAGGCCTCAGCATGGAGCGTGCAAGTGGAATGGAAAATTTATAGGCATCCATCACACAAAGAGGACCACTAGACCGAGACATGCATGGTCCAGGCCTGCTACAGGCAAAACAGCTGTGTTTGTGTACAACTGAATCAGTCTGATTGCAACAGTAACCACAGTGCAGTGTCTTGAATTGCAGTGCATGACTCCCATCTCTCTAAATAGCGGCCATATTAAAAGCAGATGGAAAAAGTCAGAATAGCGCATTTCCTCATGCTCTACACATCTAAGTAGCTTGAAAACCAAGTACTCCTTTTCTTTTTTGCTGAAGACATTTAAAAAATCTACAACACTACAATGGAACTTGACCACTGATCAATAACAGACAACTTAACTACATTACAATGCATTATTTACACTAAGATGATAGGTATGCATACATTACTACATTACATGTGTAATATGAAATATCAATGTCTCTTCTTAAACTCTGTAAATAGCTTAATAGCTACAACCCTACACAAAATTAGGCACACTTACTGAAATCTATAGTCTTCAGTATACCTGTTTGAGGGATCATGGCCTTTCTATTTTTTATTTTTCAGTTTACAGTGGGTGTTGGCATGTTCTTTATTCTGTTTTCACCTGGCCAGCTCAATTTTCATGCAGAACAGAATAAAACCAGCAACACCATTGTTCTTTTGCCCTAAAAAAGGATCTTTTCCCCCCTCACTTTCAACATCAGACTAAATGAAAGACTGTCAGACAAAATTACATCAACAAAACTTCAGGGTTTTCTGTTTTAATCTTTGAATAGAAAAACCACTGAGCAACTGCATAGTTCTCTGACATGTTATGTCATAATTATATTCCAAGTTAGTTGCAAAAATATTACAGGAAACAAGTTTGTCATGGAACGGAACGAGCTAAAGAAAGAATGACAAACGATCATACTTAATAGTGGTATGTTATGACTTAAGGATGTCAGTTCATCTTTCTCTTAATGAAAAAGAGAATCTAAAGTTGTGGTTTTAGGGTTTAAGGCTTTTTTTAAAAAAGCACTAAAAAGTGGCTTTGGTCTTCAAGCCCCTTCTCATTTACCACTAAATCCTCTGTAATGTTTGTGTAATCCTAAAAAAATACATAGATTTTCTTCTTGCTATGTTTGATCACATAGCAAGATCACATCGATAGGGGAATAGCATGCTTATAGAGGAACTCAACAGAACAGAAAAATTAACTCTTTTCTCTGAGATTATCAAGAGAGTAATTCTCATACCATTCTACTGCCCAATGCTATTGTTTCTCTAAAACCATATTGACAAATATAAATTACAGAATAACAGAGTTGGAAGGGACCTTGGGGGTCTTCTAGTCCAACCCCCGGCATAGGCAGAAAATCCTACACCACTTCAAACAAAAATATCTTTTGGCCTGAACCACCTACAGCAGGGATGTCAAACTCGATTTCACTGAGGGCCACATCAGGATGGTGTTTGACCTCGGGGGTCTGGGGTGGGCATGGTCTGCTTGATGTCACTTGTGTCGGGCACCTGTGGCAGCCCGAGTGCTTTGCTAGTGAAAACAGGCTCCCAATCTCCATTTTCAACTGGGACGGCCTCCTGCAATCCTCTGCCAGCGAAAACGGAACTCGGGCGGGCCACATGCAAACTCATCATAGAAGTAAACATAAAACAACTGATATTGAGTCCAAACTTGTCCAATCTACTACCATAATTCCTCACAGCTGGATAAATTTGAAGGTGGCAATCTTACTGAATTTTATGTATTCATTTTCAGATGACATTCAAGGGAGGAGACTTGTAAAATATTCTTATAAGAGATCTAGACTCATAATTAACATGTTGCATGAATGTTTGTTCTTCCTGGCATTGTTAGGTTAAAAAAAGTAATTCCATAACCAAATGAATAATCAAAACAACAAAAACATGTTGTTTTATTCATAAGGTCTCTGGACTGTCTTTGTTCTGTCAAACAGATTGGCCCCAAACTCATTCAGGGAATATTAGTTTTGTTCATAGATATATCTGAGTTTGTTACTAATGTTTACTGAAACACATGGAAAATACATAAAGCAGAGCTTTATCTTCATTAAAAAAAATAGGCCCAAAGACATCAAACTTCATTTATTTTGCTAGAATAACTTAGTCCATTTTTGCAAACTATATTCCTTAATCTGTTTCATTAGTGACAAATATTTTGTAGAAGTAATAAAAGACTTATTTTTACCTGGATCCATCTAGATCTCAAAAAAAAATCCAAAAAACAGTGAAACAATTAAATCAATTAACCCCCTCACCCCCACCCGCAAAAAAAAAAACCAACCACCCAGGCAGTGTGGACTAAAACAATAAAACAAAAAAAGATTATTGCATCCCACAATTTGTTTTTAGCATTACTGTACTATACAATGACTTTCCACTAAAATGTAATATTTCTACTAAACTAATGAGGGTTTAAAAAAAGATATTGAGAGAAAAATCCACCGGATCTTCAAGAACGGCTAATTTATTCCTCTTTAATAGTTTCTTTTTTCATCACTTTTATGGTTTTGCAACACCTCCTGAATGTGTATATCCAAACATATTAACCATCTAGGGCAGGAATCACTATTAATTTTTTTAAAAACAAATCTGTATTACTTTGTGTACATACCACAAGATATTGATTGTTTTAAGAGAAGAAAACTTTAAAGTTTTATTAGCTACATAAATCAGCTGTTTCCTATTCTGCTGAAAGGTATCTGGATATAGCTGGAAGAGGTAGATTTAATAAAAACATCAACAATCATAATTGAGATTTGTATAATGTTTAAAGCATTCAAGGTAACATGTGTTATCTGGTAATCACAGGCTGCTTTGTTCTAACTGTTCTGTTTTAAGGATTTCTTCCTATGTTGTTTTAGAGCCATCTAAGATTACGGTAGACCTCCTCTACACAATATAAAATAAGAATAAGTCAACTGATATTTGAAAGCAGCATGTCACCAGAGAATTGCTATATGTCATTGGGTGAACATACATACAGCATCTGAGAAGTTGTTAGTAAAATGGTTTAGATAAAAATATGTCTCGGAATTTCAATGAATGATTTGGGGCTCATAGAGGCAGAATGGGTTCCCTGCCTACAGAAAACTACTTCAAATATCACTGTTCTTACTACCAAGCCTAGGTTTATACAAGGCATGTTCACAGTGAACAAGGTCCATAATATGTGAAGTTGTTGAGGTAGGCCTGAAGCTGACTCTACTAAATATTAATAATTTTAAAATCCTGGACAAAGATGGAACACATTTTAAGCATGAAAAAAAATCAGAGCAATGACATTTGCTACTTTAAATGCCTCATCATATCAATATTTAACAATTAAAACACTCAGAAAACCATTTCTGTACTTTTCAAGAAAGTACGGTATCTCCAGCCCAAGCAATACAGATTAATTTGAATATTCTTTCCTGCAATAGAAAGCATTTTCTCTAAAAGAGTTTTGGAATTAAAAGGGGGAAAAACCATTCCAATTTCATTTGCCCTTCCCCGTATAAAAATTATCTTTGTCTAGTGTTTCTTGACTTATTGGAAACAAGCTGGAAAAAAATAGTACAGATATTGCATAATTATCCTAATATCCTCCCTCTTTTTATATATCGTTTTCCAAGTATTTATCACTGCCAAAGCAATTCCCCAGGATATAGGCAGAAGGAATGCTTGAATTCCAACTGCCAAGTTTTATATTATGGAAGAATTTTGATTAATTCACATAAAAAGCATTATAACAGAAGTATGGCACCTAGCCTTCAGAACCTATTGCTGATGTACGCATGATGATCATAAAGTAGATCAGATAACAGCCTCCACCTCAAAATGAAGAAACACAGACATAATTTCAGCAACATGGACTGAATTAAGAATAACAATTAGGAGCCAAATATGTAGAACTTGGATGATCTCCCTAATTTCTTTGATTCTGAAAAGTTGATCTAGATGCGCTGAAACACTTCAAACTTTACAATAGGTTATCATAACAACACAATCTCAAATGTCATATGGTAAGATCTGCCCCATTATTAAAATTTTAAACAAGACAAAGCATTTTATGTGGACTTTGAAAACGTATTGGTTCCAAATCAGTTAAGTAGAATCCCCTTATGCTGTAATTTGGGCCACACCACTCAGGTGCAGATAAGAAAATGATTCTCTACAGAGAATATTCCTTATATACATTTTATGAAACAGCAGCTAAGGAAAAAGATTCTAGCTAAACCAACTTTTTAATTAATTCTGCTGTCTTTCTGTGTATGAGGAATATATTATGTGGGGAAGCATTCTTTAGGGTTATTTTGTCCACTCACTGTTTGAAATAGTACAAATTCAGCCATCTAGAGCTTTTTCATACTTGATATACTGTTTGACAAATTAGCTGTGCGCTTGTATCTTCATAATGAGAAACAGATCTAAATAGAATTATTTGAAGGATAATTATTAATACGCTAATAAGATCCATGAACTTGTTAATTTCCAGATTGGGAAACCAAATCAGTTAATGAAAATCCTGACTTTGCTTTGCTTTAATTGAGGATGAACGGGAAACCAGAAATTGTACACTGGTCAGCCTGGGCTAATTTCTCACTTCTGCTAGGAAAGATATTTCAAACCAGCTCAGAGAGATTTGATTTATTTTCTCCTCATGCTGTTGGCTTGCTAAAATCTATTACAAAAATTCATTTGGCTGGCATAAAGAAAAGCTAACAAATATTTAAACACATGCTTAACTTTTAACTTAATACTGTTGAATACAGAGCTAAAGCAAATGTAAAATTTTCTATTTGATTAAGTGCTGTTCATTTCTGAACATTAAGTATAGTCCCAACAACTGCTTTGGACGTAGATCTTGGGAGAAATAATTAAAATTGGCAAGTTTAGAATGAAATAATTGGTAAATTGGTGAAAGAGCTAAGATTCTTGTTAGGGGTGTATTAACAACTTGTTTTCTGGAAAGAAGAGATTAATTACCCTTGATCTTGCAAGTGTAAGATTTGCATCCACAAAGACTAGTAGAAGTATATACGAATACAAGCTAAAGTTCCTTTTGCCAGCTGAATCCATGTGGAATAATGACAAGACAAAGAAGGAAAATGGGAGTATAGAATTCATCAAAACATTAATGAGTCATCTTTGTATAGATATGGATTCTGAGCTTCCTTTGCTTCATATCCTGGATCTTTGGTTTCTTCTAAACATCTGCTCTAAAAATTATGTGATTACAATATGGCACTCAAAGTCAGCGCAAAGTCAACACACACAAATACAGCAGCACAGTATGAGCTTTGTGTTGAAGGCAGAGTTATCAGAACAGATATTCAAAGAGAAAGCTACAATAATCTGGATTAAACATTTGGAGATTTGCAGTACTGTATATATTGCGTTAGAAGTTTAATCCTTACAGTAGAAGGAATGATAATGATGCTACTGAACCCAATCCACTTTATTTTTATTCTGCTATGCCCAAATCTTTGGAATAAAAGTGGTCTAGATAGCACTTAATCCAAACATCTGCGCAAGGACAGCAGCCTCTACCATACTGAAACTCCTTCAAGCAATTAGGCCATAAAGGATATAGCTATAATCCTCTATGTCAATATATCATAGTCACAGATCGGGATCAAGCAAAATGTGCCCAGAACAAATATGTTCCAGAGAAGATTAAAGATGATTAATTCCCACTATAATCAACAGCATTTGTATATTGTTGATTTCTCTCTTTTTTGCTGTACGAAAACAGAATCGATGTGTGAAAAGAAAATGAAACTTTAGCATGTGATACCTTCAAAGGGCAGATGGTAAGCTTTCACACAAGGATAAAGCCAAAATGCACAGGCAGTTCGGTGGTATAAGCACTCTTGAAACAATATAAAAGTTTAAAAGGCATGTAGAACTAAGAAAGAAATTATTGAGTTATTTAAACCGGGGTATCCACAGGATAGGTTAAAATAAAGTCAAGAGGGCATCTGGAACGGTGGATTTGAAACCCACTCCTTTTTATGTGTATAAAGCATGTAAAAAAGAAGTGGGTCACAGAGGCCATCTTGGCTGTTTTAATCTCCCAGCAAACATCCCTAAATCTAACCATCATTATTTTGATTTCAACTATGAGTGTGTTATTTTAAAACTGATCATTTAGAAAGATTATAAAATCTAGCTGAGATACAAGTAGCAGGAACTCAGTTGCTTGGCAGCTTTGGTGGTCTTACTGTCTGAGGTACTTCCAGACCTGTGTGTAGAGTCACCTGCAAAAGGGGAAAAAAGCAAGAATTTAGAACTAAAAATATATGTACAAAGTAGGGGATTGTTAGCTATGGCAAGTTTTGCAGGAACCCATTGAAACCAAACGTTTTTCTAGGACCTTAGAGCATAAAATATAGACATAACTTTCCCAGCATTCACTAAATGATGGTACAGAGTGCATGGTGTGTCTGTGTGTGAGAGTTGCAAGGGTAGCACAGGGTATAGAGGGGCTGAAAGAGAATGTGCAGATGGGGAAACCTACCCAAGCGACTTGTGTTCTATCCTTACTGACTTTCTTAGGGAAACCAACAGGGAAGGTTACAAATGGTGATCATATGATTGCAGATCACTGCAATTAGTCATAAGTATGAATCTGTTGCCAAGTGTCCAGATTGTTCCCTGAACTTGAACAGACCCAACCTAAATCCAGGAACTTTAGGAAATTTCTGGAAGTTTGGCATTAATAGACACTTCAAGATGAATATTTACACATCATTGAAAAGAGACAATTTAAAAAATAAAGCTAAGAAGAAACAAAAAGTCTAAAATGCATCATCTCCAGCAACCAACATTCAGATAAGCAGAGATTAACACCACAAAAACAATCAAGCAGAAAACAAAACCTGAAGGAATTACCCACAGAGAACACTACACTGTCACCAATATTGGCAGGCCAAGCCACCATATATCAATAGGGAGCAATGCAATGCAATCCTCACACTCACTAGCATTGATGGTGTTCCCTAGTTGGGTAATGCCTGCAATCAGGTTCAGAGAGCCACAAGGACACCACACAGTGCAATTTATTCAACTATTACTTTGAACTGACCTAATCCAGTAGGACAAAATTTTTACCTGAACATTTCGGTTGAGACTTAATGCAGGCATGAAAACACCCTCCACGTTCTCAAATGCCGGAGGGCCCTGCTGCTGCCCATTTATGTAAAAGGTTAAGGAGTGCTTGTTGAGGTCCAGAAGAACACCTACAGTTGCACCTTTTGAAACACCTCCTTCTGTCCTAAAAAACAAAGAGACAATAATGATGTTAACAACATTAGACTCTGCCATATTTTAATTTTCTTAATGCTCTTAGAAAAGTGCAAGATGCTAAGTAACTCATCGCTGGGTCTCTGCTGGGCTTCAGATTAGATTCCAAAAATGTAATTTAGAGTGCATAGGAAAGAATTTGTCTTATGTGTGTAGAACCTGTTTGTACCTGTTTAAAGCAGTTATGTCTTTTCTCAGGATACGTGATAGCTTTTGTGCAGACAATAGATCCCCAGAAAAGCTGCAGCTGCTTTAAAAAGATGCCAATAAATATTAGCAATTTATTTGCCTGACTCTAGGGAAAAAATTAATCAGAATAAGGAAATGGAAACAATGACTTCTAAAAGAGACAGTGTTGATTACACAACTATACAAGAAGATAAGGAGAAGGGGAGAAGATCATCCCTTGCTACCTACCAACCCTTTCTTTTGCATTGGCAGAAAATTATGTTGAAAGATTACTTTTAACATAACCACAGTTTAGAGAACAATTCAGTTATGCAAGTTTAGTGAAAACATCCAACTGAATAGTGGTACAAAAATAATAGAAAATTAGCTAATAGCAATCTTTTATTCATTGCCTGAAAAAGTTGGCCAGGAGTTTGCTATCCAGATAGGGCAGCTATAGCCAAACAAAATGCGAAATTTATAAGGTTTTTTTTTTAATAATATGCATGCTACATTGTTTATCATCCAATTATACCAAGGTAAAACATATACAGGTAATCCGTGACTTGCAACAGTTCATTTAGTGCAGTGTTTCTCAACCTTGTCAACTTGAAGATGTTCGGATTTCAACTCCCAGAATTCGCTGGCTGGGGAATTCTGGTAGTTGAAGTCCAGACATCTTCAAGTTGACAAGGCTGAGAAACAGTGATTTAGTGGCTGTTCAAAGTTATAATGGCACTGAAAAAAATGAGTTATGACCATTTTCACACTTATGACTGTTGTGGCATTCCCATGATCACATGATCAAAATTCAGAGGCTTGGCACCTGACTCATATTTATGACAGTTGCAGTGTCCCGGGGTCATGTGACGTTTTGACAAACAAAGTCATTGGGGAAGCCAGATTCACTTAAAAACAGTGTTACTAAGTTGACAACGTAAGTGGTTCACTTAACAAATGTGGCAAGAAAGGTCATAAAATGGAGTAAAATTCACTTAACAAACCTCTCACTTAGCAACATCAATTTTGGGCTCAATTGTGGTCATACATCAAGGACTACCAATATTGTTTAAAATGGATTACAAATGAATCATACAGAATCTATTAGGTTTAAGGCAAGGACCTGCAATATTAAGGAGAAATACTAACTTACAACTTACACGGTTGCTGTAAGGTTTACAGTCAGGTAAGGGAACACTTTCATTGGGTATTTTTAATCAACAGGCATACTTATTAATTCCTTATTTCTTCCGATTACATAAATGATCATTAAGCCCTCCCTAATATAATGATGAACAGTTTACTGTTACTTCACTGACATATTTTAAAACATCTCTGAATAGATTTGAGAAAATTCCATAGAGTATTTTAGAACAGATTCATGGCCACATGTGATTAAGGTCTATACCTAGAAGCCATAGAAGTGACTAAGGTCAATTGCCATTTGTTATCCTAAAATCACCTAATTAACCTGTTATGTGTGTGTGTGTGGGAGAGTTGGATGAGGTTGCAGTACACATTCTGCTTTAAATTCTTGGAAGCAAAGCAGAAGCCAACAAGCAAATGAATGAACCATTTGACATGAAGAAGTTAAAAATAGGAGACGGATTCAGAAGCAGGCCATCCAACTTCATTTCAGATTATATATATATATATATATATATATATATATATATATATATATATATATATATATATATATATATATATATATATATATATCTGATTGATTTAGCAAACTCCATTTAATGGCCTTTTTTCCTCTTCAGTCATTTACATTATAAGTGATGGGAGCAGGGCCAGGTTAAAACCAAGAATCTGCTAAATGCCATATCATATTTGGTCCATAAGCCTAATGCTGACAAATGCCAGGACAGTTATGTATGGTAACACAAATTTATGAGCTATGTCAGCAGGAATTGGGATGTATGATAAATGTTTCTGAAATGATGGGGTGGCAGGACATTCACTGCACAGCTCTTGAAGAACAAGAAGGAAACCTGGTTTAAGCCAGAAAGTAGCTTCTTGAATGCTTACCGATTAGTGTGGGAGTTGCAATGCATGAACCAACTGCGATTGTTGTCAACATACATCGCCCAGGCTTTGTCATCCTTCCCCAGCATCATATCCTTGACCACATTGATTCTAGCAACCCCAAAGGCTGGATCTGGATGGTTATCATAACGGTCCACGTGCAGCTCCCAATAGTGGACTCCCTTTGAGAAAGCTGCAGTGCCCAGAACCACACGATCATCATAGCTACTGCAGGTAGCAGTCTGGTTGTCATTTGAAAGGACTATGTCTCTATGGGCTGAACAGGGATCAAATGTAAACCAAGCCACTATTAAAAAAGAAAAGAGGTGAGTATATTAGAACAGTGCAACAACTAACTGAATTGTGATGAGCAGTAGCACTGTATTAATAAATGAAGATTATTCAGGATACAGGATACAGTTCTTTGAAATCTAGGAACCCCTACAGACAGCTCACCTCAATCAACTTTTTAAAGTGTTGTGATTATTACCACATAGAAATACCATAATATGAATATATATAAACATACACCCTGTTTCCCTGAAAATAAGACCTCCCCGGATAATAAGCCCAATCGGGATTTTGAGCACATTTGCTAAAATAAGCCCTCCCCCCAAAATAAGCTCTCCCTGAAAATATTGCAAAACAGCAGCAGCTATGAGGTGTCCACGCTCGCTGCCTCCTGTACCTCAAAAATAATAAGACTTCCCCGAAAACACAATCCTATTTAGAAACATTCTAACTCTATATTACTATCCTAAATTATATCCTTACTTAAATTATAATAACATCCACTCATACATCGATATCATATATTTCTTATAAATTTTGCATTCTATATATTATACTTTTACATTTTATATGTTAGGTTTTACGTTTCCTCTCAAGCCAGGAGTACCATCTATCCCAAATTTGATAGTACTCGGTTTCTTCCCTCTCCTTCATCTCCATAGGTGGTCTATCCATTTCTGCACATTCATAGATTTTCCTTCTTATAATTGGGTCTGCAGGAGTATCTGTTTGTTTCCAATTCTGTGCTAAGATGATTCTACTTGCGGTTAATATATGTAATGTTATATATTGTAGTTTTTCCCCATTTTCCCATCAAAAGTACCCAGGAGGAACAATTCCAGCCTCAACTCTATCCTCTGTTCAGGTATCTCTTTCAGGCACTTTCTTATCTTACACCAATATTTTCTAACCTTGGGACAGGTCCACCACATATGGTAGAATGTTCCTTGCTTATACCCACATCTCCAGCACTCTGGAGATCAGTTTAAGAACATCTAATGACCAATCTGGTAGGTGGTAGATGCCACCGGTAGAACATTTTATAGAGATTCTCCTTATAAGCAGCTGACATTGTTAGTTTGTAGTTTCTCTCACATAATTTATCCCATTGATCTTTCTGTAGATTTCCTTAAAAGTAAAGGTAAAGGTTCCCCTCGCACATATGTGCTAGTCGTTCCCAATCTAGGGGGCAATTCTCCACTGTTCCCTCTAAGGTGCGAGAGTGAGCGGCCGCGCACGTGGCAACAAAACACCGCGCAGCAGTTTCCAACTGCCGCCCAGTGGTTTTTGTGAGACGATAATAGGAGGGGAGAGCCAGCCTGGAGACAGCAAACACGGCAGGAAGTAGCTGAGAGAAGGGGTGTGGGGGTTGGGAGAAGGCATGGGACCGGCTTCCAGCAGCGGCTGCTCGGATTTGCCATTTGAGAGAGAGAGGAAGGGAGGGAGGAGGAGGAGGGGAGGGAGGGAGAGCGTGAGCTTCCGCTTTCGATCTGCCGCCCAAAGACTGAACGGAGAAGCAAAGAGGCAGGAGAGACAAAGCAGGAGAGATGAAGCGAGAGCCAATCCGGGTCATTCCTTCCAAGAGGCAACTTTCCCATCGAATGACTCGCTGCCCTAGACCCTCTGCAGTCCCTCTCATCCGTCCAGGATGCCAGCAACAGTGTTGGGCTGAAGGAAGGAGGGATTCCTCTCTCTCTCTCTCTCTCTCTCTCCCTCCCTCCCTCCCTCTCTCGTTTGTTTCTCTGTGTGTTGTGTATATACATGTCTCAATGGGTGCAATTGTGCAAGCACTTTTTTCCTCTTGAAAAGAATTTTTGGATTTCTCCTCACCAAACCTTTAAGACTGAAAGAGTTAGAGTTGAAATATAAAGAGATTGTTAATCGCCATACTGTTAGATTGATAGGCAATTATGGACTATCTTGATTATATCCTCCTTAGAAAGAATATGCTACTGTATGGTTGAGAAAAAGATCAAACTTCATTCCATGGAAACCCAACGAAGTTCATAGGGAGCGTTTCTTTCTATGATGGGCTTTTTGGGTCAACTGAATATCAGTTATCAAAAATGTAGGTAGAAAATTAAGCAGGCAATAGACAATTACAAAAAGGGAGGCCAACTTTCTGAATCTGTTTCTTTGCACTTAGTGACTTATAAATAGACTAATGTTCTGAAAACCTGACCTAAATTACTATATATTTTAAATAGCTGTAAAGCTATGCTGAAAAAGTTGTTCTCATGGTATTGTGATAAATTCAATAAAAAGAAGGGAATTCTTGATGAATTTAAGGAGAAATGAGAGTATTGGATAGTAAATGGACAAATAAAATTACCAATCAAAGAGAATATTTGCACCTCAGGGTTGAAATGAGATGTTCTCTCTTACTCTTTCCTCTTCCTCTCTTCTCTCTCTGTCTCTCTCATCCTCTTTCTCTTTGTCTCTCTTCTTTTTCTCTCTCCCTCTTTTTCATTCTTCTGTCACTTTCTCCTTCTCCCTTCTCTCTCCTCTTTGTCTCTTTCAGGCTCTTTCACTCTCTTTCTCTTTGTCTCTCTTTCTCTCTCCTTCTTTCCCACTCTTCTGTCTCTTTCTCTGTCCTTCTCTGTCTCTCTTCTCTCTTTTTTTCTTCCTCTCTCCCATTTTTTTATCACTTTCTCTCTACTGCCCAACCTGTCCCCATACTTATCTTCGACTGATCACGTTTGCAATAATTTCCTTCTTTCCTAAATAGGCGCAGTTCCCTTACTGGATCCCTCGCTCACTCAAACACATACACACACTCACGCACAAACCATTTTCTCCATTCCAATTCGGACCCTATAAATCAATTGCTCTGTGAAACATCTGTGAAAAAAATTCAGGTGCTCAGGCATGAAAATGTGCTGCTCAAATACTATACTTTTCCGCACACACTGAAAAAAAATTAGAGGGAACATTGCAATTCTCATCTCCGTTTCAAAGCCAAAGAGCCAGCACTGTCGGAAGATGTCTCCGTGGTCATGTGGCCAGCATGACTAAACACCAAAGGCACACGGAACGCTGTTATCTTCCCACCAAAGATGGTTCCTATTTTTCTTCTTGCATTTTTACATGCTTTTGAACTGCTAGGTTCGCAGAAGCTGGGACAAGTAACAGGAGCCCACTCCATTACAATGAGCTAGAGATTTGAACCACCAAACTGCCAATCTTTCTGATTGACAAGCTCAATGTCTTAGCCACTGAGCCACCGCGTCCTTACATGACTTCAATTTGTATCAGTAAACCAAATTTTCCCAATGGTGTTTCCTCCAAATTTGTAGGACTTTATTTGTAGGAATACAAATAAATTAAAATGAAATGAAAAAATGAAATGAAACTTCAAAACCCATGATCCTCTTAGCCATTCTGTCTGCTGACCCACGTTTATAATAGTCAACATCTAAGAGACTATAGAATTCCATGTTTAGAAAACATCCACTATATTTTATGAGAAAGCCTGACTCTTTTTAACAATATCTACACACCTAATGAAAAAATGAATTATGGATACAGCAGTTAATATTTTAGTGTGATTTGCATCAAATCGAGATGTGCAAGATACTGTAAATAATACATAGAAATATTTATGTGTGGAGACCAAACATTATCTTACACAGTGCCAATTTACAACTACTAAGAATATAGAAATAAATTATTTATTTTATCAAATTGGCACATTGGTTTTAAATATACTTCTTTATCTGTGGGTAGGTCTGTTACAAAAGTCTAATATTCTCTGTAGATTTTTAAAGAAAGGATCTTTGAGAACAAATGTTTTTTCCCCTCCTAATCCAATCTGGCAGTGTTAATGTAAGAAAGAAAAGAAGAGAGAGAAATGTTTTATGATTCATAAAGGTTATGTATCATTAATCAATATTAATTTTATATTTAATTATATGAAACTGAAGCTTAAATTCGCATGCATATGTTATAAGACGTTATAGAAAATAATTTCCTTGAAGTGAGTTGAAAGACAATTAAATTCTGCAATTCCTCACCTGAATAAAATGGAGGTAGGAACTTCAGATACACTGAAGCTCAATGAGGAACATTATTATCAGTCATATTAATTAACTTCAAAAACATCTGCAGTTCTTGTAGAATGCCTGCCTGCCGTCCGTCCATCCATCCATCCATCCATCCATCCATCCATCCATCCATCCATCTATCTATCTATCTATCTATCTATCTATCTATCATCTGTCTTCTGTCTGTCTATCTACTCAGAATCCATCAGAAAATCTAGCATGTTCTGAAATGTTTTCAAAACTTGACAGATTCTGCCATGGAAAGTGACAAAAACCACTGGTGCATTATGATATATATATATATCACTGGTGCATTATGATTATATATATAATCCCCAAATGAATCAAGCTTGTTCAGATGGATCTGAATTCTATCTGAAAGGGAGTCCTCTCAAAAGTTATGAGGAAAGGAATTGTTTTTGATCCTGAAATATTCTGGAAACCAACAAAATCTGGAAAATCTAGTATATCCTAATTGTATAGGTCGCTGTTCAAGAAGGAAGCATATATACTGTATGTTAAAGAGAGTTGGTGTTAAATGATTCAGATATTTATTCCTCATTCAATTTCAGAAGCCTGATCTAAAAACTCAAAACTACTTTTGTAGCAAATACAGTTTTCTTAAAGTTCATCTGTTCCCAAATATAAAGAAATTTTAGGAAGGGAAAGTATCTGTTTTTTTAAAGACTCACCATCAGAAGTTTGTAAAACAACCGTCTTGCTATAAGGGCCTACTCCGGATGAATTAAAGGCTTTCACTCTTGCATTGTAGGTACTATTGAAATGAAGACCATCAATTGTACACAAGGTTTCCTTGCCCACATATACTTCCTAAACAACAACAACAAAAGATACAAATGTCCATGAAAAGACCGTCAATTGCTTTTGGACCATTATCACTGTAAGACCCAGTGAAGAAGAAATGATGCTAAAAAGTTATACATAATTAGAAAAAGCTTGAAGAGTATGATTTCATTATTTTTTAAAGCAATTATTTTCTAAGAAGAGAGATTCATTGGTGTCTGGCTAGATCCTGTAAGGGCTGTCAAAGTATAGGCATGTAGGAGGAAAATGGAAAGGCTCCAGCAGGATCAGAGGTGGGTTCCTACCAGTTCGCACCTATTCGGTAGAACCGGTTCCAAAAATTTTTGAAACACACCAGTGGTGGGTGTGTAATGTCCCGCAGTTATCTACACATTAATAATGATCTAGTAATATTTCCTTATACATTTTAGGGACCTTTCCTTACATAATTGGTGTTTTCTTTCATACTTTTGGATTTCTAATTTCTGTTTCCGTTAGTTGGCAATTGCTAAAACCAATCCCACATGAAAAAATATTCAAAGCCTTCTTGATTTTAATTGTCAATTTATTTATTCCTGCACATTGTAATATTTATTCATTTACATATCTCTGTTTTTCCACTGTTGTGCAAACACAATTCCAGCAGCTGCTAACATGTGTAAAATTAAATATACATTATAATCCCTTTCAAACAGCCAACAAAATATTTCTGGTTTTAATTCCATATCTTGCTTTACGATTGCTTCTAACCACTAACTTCTGAATAGCTACTTGGACCGACCTAAGTACTAATTCATAATTTCATATCCAGTCACATGGGCGGCAAGCGACTCCCATCCAGTCACATGGGCAGCAAACCATTCCCATCAGGTCACATGGGTGGCAAGCCACTCCCACAAAGGAGGCCACACCCACAGAGTAGGTTCCAACAATTTTTGAAACCCACCACTGAGCAGGATGCACAAAAACCATAGCAGTTGCATTGGCTAAGACCTGCAGAGGGACCCTTTAATTTAGAATCCTCCCTTCTTCCCTTCAGATCTTATTTGGATCTCCCTTGACTGCAAAAGGAAGAAGCATTGGGCTCCCACTTCTGATACTAAGCTTGCCCATCATAGGGCAAGCACACCAGCATTTGCCCAAGAAAGCCAAACATAAATATAAGAGGAACAAAAACTCACTCGAAACTGGCCACCATCTCCATCATCAAGCTCCAAGATGTATCCCTCCACTGGGTTGTGGCTAAAGGGTGGCATCCGCCAGGCAAGTGTCACACTGTTGTTTCGAGTACAGCATTTCTCCAACTGCAGGAGTGGCACTGGGGGTACTGAAAGAGGAACTGAGCACAGATTAGTGCAACTCTGCCCTTACCTTTCGGGCTGGGCATATAGTGAGCCACACAACATTCACGTCACAAGAAAAGCATAATTGACCCTCTTAGACTACCCAACTTGCAGTCTGAAATGGCAATCCTGACACCCACAATCTCATCACGACTACCTCAAAATTCCCCTTAAACTAATGTGGAAAGAGTTGAGCGATCAAACATTGAGAAAGTCACCATTGTGCCATCTTGCAAAGGTCATCTCGGCATATGATGACTCAGCTAGCTCAGTGTTTCTTGACAACATTAAGGTGTGATTTCAATACTCTAAGGAATACTGGGAGGTGACTCCACACATCTAAAAATTGTCAAGGTTGAGAAACACTGAGCTAGACAATAGTTTTGGTTTACGTTCAGTGCTGTTCTTTAAGTAGTCAACCTGTCAGTGGATTTAATGGGCCTGGGAATGGGAGCTGCGTTTCTTGAGAAGCTGCTCTGCAATGCTGCCCAATGCAATTCACCCAGTCAGGATGGAGAAGCAATGTGATTGCAATGTGTGTGCCATATCAAGGCCTTGTACAACAATTGCAGTGTTCAGAAGAGGCTTCTTGTACTTTCCCCAATATTTTCTATGGGTGAAGAGGGTCTTTGTTTGGTCATTTGCAAAATCCATGGAGCAACTGCTGTGAGGGAAAGCTTATTTTTGCAAAAGTTCCATTGCTTGGTTTCATTTTTAAAGCTTCTTGAAAATTGCACAGGTGCAATGATCTGCTAAAAACTCAAAATCTCTTATTTTATCTTTTGCGCCCTTCATGTCAGGTAATCTCTCTATGAACTCATATTAAAATTCTCCCTGTGCACTAAATTTTAGCGAATTTCCCTTTTCTTGTATCAGGTTCCCTGCAGTAGCTATTAAGTTTTTAAAAAGGGAAAGGGGAAAAAAAAGAACAGTAACACATTTAACATCATTTTTAGTAAATCATTGTAAGCACATTAATTTCTGAGCAATTCCAAAATGAATTGCTGTTCCATATGATCTATGTCACATAGTATTGTTAGGAGTGGATGATTATGATTCTTAGATCATAAGAGTTGTTCTTAAGCACACATGCAAATGGCTTTTCTTCAATTTTGGCCTGAGATTTAATTTTGTTTATGACTGAAACTGCTATATATTATTAGCAAACTTCCTACTTTTCCTATTCACCTACATTTCTCAGTGCCAAGGGAATTGTAATCTTTATCACATACCTTGTCCTTTGTTAATATTCTTGAAACCTTCTATAAAGCTATGCACAACTCTGCAACTAACTGATGTATATTTTTAATTGCACAGTTGTCCATAGCTGTACATAACAGAAAGCAGATATTGAAAACATTAAACATTTTTTTTCAGGTTACTGACATTTTAAGAGCCAGGTCTGAGAAGGCTGGGAATTCAGGAAATGTGCTAGTTTCCTGCTGTTTTCCCAGCTGCAAACAGACCCACACAAAGAAAAATGAGCAGAAAAATTGCCAGTACATTTCTGGTGGTTAATTATTTTCACACTGATCCAACGAGAGCCTATCAACTGTCCGTTCAGAAAACTCTTGTACAATTAAAGCACAAAAGCTAGAAAAACATCACAGTTCAGAAAATGGGCTCTTATGTCATAAGTAAGATGCTTTGGAGTCTACATCTATCAATTCCAAAACTGCTTGGTCCTTGCCAAGAGATTAGGGGATTTGTTACCCAAAACACCTAGAAGCGTTAGTTTGTCTACCCCTATCATGCTGCCTAAGAACATGAGTAAACATGATGGTCTTCATATGTAATTGGTTGGTATTTATTGTTGTATTTGATATGCTTTTCTACAAAGGAAAGCTTTTGAGAAAATTATAACTTAGTTAGCAGTTTTTTACTTTTAAAAAGTATATTAGTTCCTAATTGAAGCTTTCTACCAGGAAATAGAAAGGTATCAAATATTAACTAACATATCCAGCATTGATTGAGATTGTTACTTGTGCTTCTTAGAATCACAGAAAGAGAAATGGAAATTATTCAGCCTCTAAGTAAAAGTGACTTTCATCTAGAGAACTGAGCCCTAGCTCTTGGTCTATACAACTCTCCCTTTCACAGCCATTCTTTGCAATCGCATACAAAAGGGAAGGAAAATCAGCCTACAAAAGCTCACCCCTACATTTCATCTGAATGAAGTCCAGCTGATGGATTGACTGCAGTAACGGTTCACTATCCAATGTTAGATCGAATTCAGCAGATACTTTTGGTTCCAGCGCTCCTTTGACCCACTGCTCCTGAGATACTTGAACACGTTTGATTAAAGCATCTGAAATCTGAAAAAAGAACACTTTTTTGCAGACTAGACAAAGCTATTGAAGAACCAGTTCATCTACTGGAAGGCAAGGGTTTGTGATCCCAATCACTCAGGGAGGCAGGTGAGTCAATTTTCAGAGATTTAGGTCTGAAGACTTTTAAGGTAAAAGTAAAGGTTCCCCTCGCACATATGTGCTAGTCGTTCCCGACTCTAGGGGATGGTGCTCATCTCCGTTTCAAAGCCAAAGAGCCAGCGCTGTCTGAAGACGTCTCAATGGTCATGTGGTCGGCATGACTAAACACCGAAGGCCCACAGAATGCTGTTACCTTCTCACCAAAGATGGTCCCTATTTTTCTACTTGCATTTTTACATGCTTTCCAACTGCTAGGTTGACAGAAGCTGGGGCAAGTAACGGGAGCTCACTCTGTTACGTGGCGCTAGGGATTTGAACCGCCGAACTGCCAACTTTTCTGATTGACAAGCTCAGAGTCTTAGTCATTGAGCCATGGGCGTCCCTTGAAGACTTTTAAATTAAGTAGCAAATATTTTCAGCTAGCTTCTGAAAGTGGAATGCATAGCCAACGCTAATATGTCATTATATAAACAAATCAATTTTAAATGAGGCTTACAAGAATCTATCTTTCTCCATCTTTGTCACTAAACTGGATGGAATAAGCCATATAAAAATATATGAGGCTGGTATGACAGCATTGATCACTTCCAGACTAGAATCCTTTATAAGAGGTTGGTCATTTATCCCTAAGACAAATGATAACTTACCTGTAAGAAACCGGAAGGATCATTTTCTTTGATTACTTCTAGGCAATATTCCATAAGTCCTGTTGACTGTCGCAGTTTCAGAGTGCAGTGGTTTATCTGGTCCCATACAACCTATGGAGGGAAAATGTGTCAGAATATTCATAAACTGGCAGAGACCTGGTAACAAATCGGCCAAAGAAGGCTGTTTGGGAGCTGAGACAGCTAGGAGCCTGGGTGTGTCTTTTTCTTTATTAAGCTCTGAACTCTGAACTGAAACCAACCATGGTAGTTGCCTGTAACTACTACCATGTTGGAGAATCCACTATTGCTTTGTACATTTACTCATGTGTTATTATGTACATAAAGAAGTTAATGACTCCTGCTGAATCAGTTATCTGTGTGTGCTTTCTGGATGTGATTTCTGCAACAAACCCTGACAAAATGCCTGTCGATCTCTCCAGCATTCACTGAACTGAGGAAATATTTTTCAAAACACTTGCAGAAGAGAAAAGAATTTCATGGAATAATATTTGCTTAGACAAATTGTCAGCGTTCCGAGTAATGTACCCATTGAAAGCAGAAATCTGAGGCAGGTATATTTCTCAAAGTAAATGTTTATTGGATACATCGTATAGGCACAGCCAGTGAAAACCAACTCTAAAGGTTCCCATGGTTTTCACCTAATTAAAAGAGCAAAACTCCCCGTCTCCCCAGTGTCATCAGTGACATTGTCCAATGAATATAGTTAGCAGGCTCCTCTTCTCCTTCACCAGCCACCCGTTACGATGACCTTGGTTCCCACAAGAAAACTTTTTATTTTGACTGTTAGCTGCGCTATCTACTCCCCCCACCCCGCTTCTCTTTCCCTCTCTGGTCTCATGGCAACTGTGAGACAGCACAAGATGGCTTCAGCCAGGTTCACTTCAGATTGACTCAAACATATTGATATCATCTCTTTTCAACTATAGGCTCTACATAGGTTCTGATATTAGGGAGGCCAATGGCATATAAGGCAAATTCAGCTTGCAGGGGAAGATTCTAAAAAGGTTCAGGGTCCATTTATATTTATGGCTGACATATTTGAATCTCAGAGGTGTGTACTTGTGGCTTCACTTGTATGGATTGAATACGGCAAATTGGGACCTAGGATTACAAAGGATTTTTTGCATGTTCTTGTATCCTTTTTTCTTATAAACTTCGGTAATAATGCTAAATAATTAATGTAAAGCTTTAGAACTACACATTCAAGAACATGGTTTTAAAAAATGATCAGGTTCTTCTATTCAGCAGGTATGAATAAAGTTTTCACTCACCTTTAGCTTGTGCTCACGCTCTTTGGTAACTTTGGTGAGCAATTTGGCCTTTTGGCGAGTCAAAGCATCAACTAAAGCATCACACTGAGCAACCAGACAAGCTTCATAATCCAAGCCATTTTCCTGAAAAAAGATGTGGGAACAACCTTTACCTTTATATTCTGAGAGCACCAGAATTAGTGTGTGTAGCCAACAGTTATTTTTCTGCTCTTTTCTAAACACTTTGGAATCATGCAGTTATTTTTAATAACTAATTAGTGTCCTGAAACCAGTTTCCTATTGCTATAAAATGTCTGTAAGTATACTACTAAGAGGATGATTTTGGCAGAAGATAAAAATATCCTTTCCTACTTTGGCACCATTAAAATTTTAACATCCTCCATGCTTTGTTAGGGTGATGTTTGTATAAATTCTTGGGTGTTATTAATCAGGATTGTTTCCTTCCTTCCTTCCTTCCTTCCTTCCTTCCTTCCTTCCTTCCGTCCGTCCGTCCGTCCATCCATCCATCCATCCATCCATCCATTTCTAAATTGCCCATCTCCCTTATTTTCCTGTGCAAATCTTGCTCCTGATTGAGAAGCTCAGTTGTTGGAATCATATCCATGATAATGCAGAGATCCTGTTCATCTGAATGGAATTCATACAGGATATTGTGGATTGTTGGTACATGGCAGTGATGCGTTTCAAAATTTTTTACAACCTCTTCTGTAGGGGTGACCTGCTTTGTGGGAGTGGTTTACCAACCATGTGACTGGATGGGAGTGGCTTGCCAGCCATGTGACTGGGTGGGCATAGACAACTTGTAAAATGTGGTGAGACTCACTTAACAACGCTTTTGCTTAGCAACCAAACTGTTGGCTCAAAAACTCTGGCATTTGAAGCACGCAAGTCTCAAAACTGTCAAGGTACAAGACCCTTGCACCCCTAATCCTTTAGGAAAAACCCCCCCAGGGGTGTTCAAACTTGACAGCTTTAAGACTTGTGGACTTCAATTCCCAGAATTCCTCCTCTCACTCTTCATCTTGATGATGTGCGGACAGGCGGGGAAAGGGAGCTGGAACCGGTTCTAAACGGCACTGTAGATTTGTAGAACCTCTTCTATAGAAGAGGTTAGAACTGACAGGAACTCACCCCTGGTACATGGGTTCTAGACTTGTAAGGCAGTGAAGGCTTTGAGTTGAAAATACCATAAAGCTGCAGGTTTTACAATTGTGTTCAATTAGACACAAACATGTCTGCATATTCTCACGCCATACTACCGCTCATACATATTCATTTATCTCTTTCTAATATACAAGCTGACATAGGTACACTTGATGCCAATGTCTTGCATAACTGAACGTGATCCCTGAAAGTAGGGAGGAAGCAAGATTGCTGAATAAAAGAGAAGTAATGAAGATTCTCCCTCCCAGCAAATTAACCTGAAGACCACTGTGAAAAACCAGTGGGTTGAAGAATGGGGTTGAAGGTAAATTCCCCATTATGATCTGTGATTCCAAGTGTTGGATTGGACTGTACTGAGCTTTTATTGACTTGGTTTAGCCTCCTAAACAGCATCACTGCAATTATACAGAAAATTGCCCAGCAGACTTGCCGTTGTACAGTTTTGTTATGGCCACTCAAAACAATGTACATAAAAGCTCAAATTCTATCTACATTACCTGTATCTGCTGTAAAATATTTTTCAGTTGCACCAAAAATTCTTTTGCTTCCTTTGCTTTGTCTGAAATGCCGTTCAAAGCCTGGGACAGTTGTGCCTGGAAGGAATAAAAGATGAAATTAGCTACCACTATTCATGTCTTCCTGCCTGCCTTTCTATTACAAGCCCTGGTAATTGTACATAAAAAGACTGAGATTTTACTTAAAAGGCATATGGGGGGGATGAAGACTGGGTGTTCAACCTGATCATGGAGACCAGGATTCAAGTCCGCCTTCAACCATGGAAGCTCAGTGAATAATTTCAGCTACTTGTTCTCTCCGTCCAATACATCTCATCGGCGTTTTGTGGGATAAAATGGGAGAAAGCAAAACTGTGTATGCCCCCTCAAGCTTCTGGAGAAAAGGTAGCAAATCAAATAAATTAATAAAAAGCAGCATTTCCTTTATGTATTTACTGATATACTGCTTTGCGAACCCTATAGAATAGAATAGAACAGAACGGAACAACAGAATTGGAAGGGACCTTGGAGGACTTCTAGTCCAACCCCCTGATTAGCCAGGATACCCTACACCCATGATGGCAAACCTATGGCACGTGTGCCACAGGTGGCACACAGAGCCCTTTCTGTGGGCACACTAGCCGTCACCCCAGCCCAGCTCCACCAAGCATTCAGGTTCGCCTTCCACAGGCCAGCTGGTCTTTGAGTTTCTGCCGGGCATGTTGGGGGGCAGGGAGCATGTGGGGGACGCATGTACAAGGAGGTGTTCGCATTGCATTTTGGGGTTCCAGGTGCACACTTTGGGCACTTGGCACCAAAAAGGTTAACCATCACTGCCCGACACAATTTCAAACAAATAGTTGTCCAGTCTCTTCTTTAAAACTTTCAGTGTTGGAGCTTTCACAACTTCTGGAGGCAGGTTGTTCCACTGATTAATTGTTCTGACTGTCAGGAAATGTATCCGTAGTTCTAAATTGCTTCTCTCCTTGATTAGTTTCCACCCATTGCTTCTTATCCTGCCCTCGGGTGTTTTGGAATAGTTGTACGATTTCTGAATAAACAACAGCAATTGGCCAATCAATAACACAATCCCTGTTTTTCCAATACAAGGGCCCCCCAAATTAAACCAAATGCTGATTTAAAGACCACATAATGGAAAATGTGCCTTCAATGTATTTTTCAAATGACATGAATGTAATTTCATATGGAATGGACAGATCTAAAGCCACCTGTTCCTGGCCTAGAATAGTTTTCGCTCACTAGCCATTCTTGTAATTTCCATGCTAAATGCTACTGAAAATGGTAAGGAAATTAATAGGTCAATAGCTGAAAGGCTTAAGCCTTTTCCCTTTTCTGAAATTTGGGACAATTAATTACACTCCCTAATACTAGGGTATAATATTATCAGATTGATCTATATATGAAAAAGTGAAGCCAAATCAGGAACACACTAATCAACATTACATTTCAATATTACAGCCAGAAGCTTCACCTAATATTAGAATGTTAATAAGCTTCCTTACTTCAAACCCTGAGAGTAGCCGCCAGTCAGGGAAGGTCTTGTTATTTTGCAGTAAACCCATAGGTTATTCTTCCTAAGACCCATAAACAGTTTTAAAAGAAGCTTCCCAAACAGCCTGCTGAATGAAATGAGTTATTATTACCCAGATACAATTTGCCAAACTAAAGAGGGAGTTTCATCTGCAAAGAACAAAGGTTGCCATGGTTTCGTTGAAGCCACTTTGAATGGTTTGTATTTTTTTCCCAGTTTGAATAATTTAGAAATGAATATTAGTGCAGAGACTTTGAGATATCGTGTATGCTAAATTTCTTCTGACAAAGCACCATTCCTTGTATCAAAACATTGTTTACCGTGTTCATTTACAGAGTTCCTGGAAGCTCCAACTCTGGCATTTAGCATGATTGTCTGGTTTTCCTTTATCTCAGGGGCATTTAGAAGATTTGGGGGTGGAAGGGAGTATCCTAATTTTCATCTCGTAACATCTTTATCTGCGCCTCTAAATTAACGGTGGGATTCACTTCCCTTCCCTACCGGTTTGCAAATGTAAGCGTGCACCTCACCTGTGCATGCGCACCATCTTCTGCACATGCACAGTGCTCATGCATTGCATCAGGGTGGGTGGGCGGAGCCTCCCGCAGCCGCCGCTATCGGTTCGTCTGAACCAGAGAGAATTGGCTGCATATCACCTCTGCTTTACAGATAGATGGGCAGGGAGAAAATTGTCATATCTAGCTAAGGAACAGGGGGGGGGGGGGGGGGAAACCCATCATTCTCTTCCCTCCCAATTCTCCCAAAATGTATTTCTGAAGACACCCAGAATTGGTCCTTCAAGGAAATTATTGCAAAGCATAATATATTTTATATATTGCCTTTGGTGTTGGAATACTGTAAGGAGGAAAGCTTTACTTTCATGCCAGTGCAGCTAATGATGCTTTTAGTTGTCTCCCTCATGAGTTAGGAGGAGATTAAGGCAACGATGGAGGAACAAGGAAGAATGCTGGTGAGATTGGGGGCATGATTATCTCATGGTTAAATATAAGGGTTGTCAAGGCCAAACAAACATGAACGCACACACACACACACAATACTCTTTAAATATGCAGGCTGTCTCTTTCCACAGAAGAATCCAAGTATCTTGGCAAACAGCAAAGATAAATATTTAGCTACACTTTTAAAAATTATCATCAATATTCTCTGCAGCCCACCAACACTTTCACAATACACTGAAAGACTTCCTCTGAAACTAAGTGGTGATGTTGTAAATGCCACTGAGGTTGTCCACACTTGCATTCAAGCAATGATTGTAGCAGGGCTGGCTTATTTTTCAGAGAATTTTCTTAACCACTTGTGCCTAAATCTGTCAATATAGGAGCCCCTGCAAAAACAGGAGTTCTATCGATTCCTTGAATAAGTATCAATTCTGCTATTCCTTCTCAGATAAGGGTTCATTTGTTATCCTGGGGGTAACAGCTGCAACAGAGTATTATTGATCACTTTCTGATCTCTGGTTGCTGACTACAGTTTACAGGACATGGGACTGTTGAGAATGGCTTTCCAAGGCTATTTCAGAAAAATAGCCAAATAATGGCACTTTCATTTCTATAATAACTTCTTTACAAGATAGGACCAACAACCAGATCTCAGAAGCCACCCGGAGGTCTCTTCAGAGAGAAGCATGAACAAATGTCCATCCCTATCTATGGCAGTGGGGGTTCCTGTCCCCGTTGCTACCGGTACACTGCTCATGTGGCTGAGCCTCCTGTTCGTGCATGGGTGGTCCGCACGCATGTGCACTCCCCTGCCCCTCAGACACCCAGCTGCTTGTCAGAGCTCATGCATGCGCCACACGGTTGGCAATTGGCCGGTTGCTTTAAAAACAGGTATAGAACACGGGTGGGTGGGTGGGCCAAACGATCCACTGTACCAGTACGCTGTCAGCTGCTACTACTATGGCTGTACCGGGCCATACCGGCCAGAACTCACCACTGGACTGTGGTTATTAATTAAAATACTAAAAAAGCTGTTGGGATACTGTTCTGAAACCCCCCCCCCCCCCGCCCGGCCTGTGAATAAACCAGAACACAGGCCTGGCTGTTTGCCACTATTTAATTACTGAGATAACGAATCCTTTGGCTGAGGGCCCAGGCAACTCACTTTCAATAGAATAGCTTGGCAGCAACCTAGATAGTTCAAATGAAGCAACACAGATAATCCAAACGAACAGACACGGCTAGAATGCAGACAGATTTTCTTCACTACTAATTCGAACGGTTGTTTCCTGCAAATGTCCCCTCCCAACGCCTCACTTATAAACTCTCTTGGGAAGGGCCAATCCACAACCACCTGTGCTTAATTATCTTCTGTGAGTCTGCCTATGGAATTGCTGCTTCCGTTTCTCAGCCCTTCTCAATCTAGCATCAGGGACAAACTGCCTCTGATCCTCCCCACTGCTCCATGCCTCAGATGCCTCCTGGTGGCCAACCAGCCTCTCTGGTCCCTGCTCTGAGCCTGAACCCTACACAGGATCCTCCACATCTTCCATGACAGACTCATATGGTTCCTCGCTATCTGAGTCCACCAGCAGCTCAACCGGGTCCTGCTGGGCCACAACAGGATACTAACCAATTTGGCTTGCTACATTATTATGTAATTATTAAATTTTAACCGTACCTTCATCATTTGCCATTCTTGAACCTATGTATCCATCTAGGAAGCATATACTACTCAAAAAAGTTGATCTCCTTTTTTTCAGAACAAAGAGCTTGCCAAGCTTTTTATTAAGCACAATCTATTGTTAAACGTGCAAAACCACAGTAAACAGCATGACTGAAGTTGATTGTATTAATGGATTGCCTTTGTACTGTATGTACTACAGGCCCCCCGTTATTCTGCTGCTGTCACAATGTGGGGTTTCTAGCTGTTACAGAAAGAGAAGCTGCAAGGAATAAAAATCCTTCCATTCCCCACTATCTTGTCAGAGCTTCTTGGATGAAAAGCAAAACATTTTCAAAGAAAAAACAGGAATGTCCAGTTGCCTCCTGGAAAACCGCACCTTTGCGACAACCATGACCTGGATGACTGAGAATCTCTACAGACTACTGCTTGGCACTTATGCTGGCACTCAAATTCTCAAGGGTTTACTGTAGTTACAGCAAGGTGGTGTGGTGGCCCATCAATCTGAAGAGCACTCACTGTTGTTATAAAAGAGGCTGTTTTATAGTAGATTAAATATGGAGAGTCAGAAGCAAAAGCACCAGTACCACATCACACTAAGCTGCTTCTTACTTTGAAGTAAAGTTTTCTTGTGAAGAAAACCTCTTGTAAATAATTGGGTTATTAAATAAATGGAAACTTTCACTTCTATTGGTGCATCATCACATAGCTAATCAAATGGGTAACAACACCTTCTTCTTGTATAGTTCCATTAGTGGCTATCATTCTTTTTCTTTTTTATTGTCATTTCTTCAGCAACTGCCTGTATTAGAATATAATATAATAGAATAGAACAGAATAGAAAAACAGAGTTGGAAGGGACCTTGGAGGTCTTCTAGTCCAACCCCCTGCTTAGGCAGGAAATCCTACACCACTACAGAGAAATGGTTATCCAACATCTTCTTAAAAACTTCCAGTGTTGGAGCATTCACAACTTCTGGAAGCAAGTTGTTCCACTGATTAATTGTTCTGTCAGGACATTTCTCCTTAGTTCTAAGTTGATTCTCTCCTTAATGGGTGATTAGCTTCCACCCATTGCTGCTTGTTCTACCCTCAGGTGCTTTAGAGAATAGCTTGACTCTCTCTTCTTTGTGGCAGCCCCTGAGATATTGGAACACTGCTATCATGTCTGCCCTAGTCCTTCTTT